>NW_024071984.1:0-6207 GCF_014754425.2 Oryx dammah
GAGGAAATGGGGAATTTATCCCTTAAATAGTCACCTGCCTCAGATAAATGACCTCAGTATTGTTTCTTGTCCATCAAGGACTTTATTATTATTTTTTAAAAGCATTTATTTATTTGGCTGCGTGGGGTCCTAGTTGTGGGAACTCTTAGTTGCAGCATATGGGATCATTTTCCCTGACCAGGGATGGAACCTAGGCCCCTTGCATTGGAATCCTGGAGTCTTATCCACTGGCCTACCAGGGAAGTCCCCATCAGGGACTTTTGAAATCGTAAGTGCTGCTACCTGGCATCCCAGTGGGACAGGAGGCTTCTTTTCTGTCCCTTCATTTTAGCCTTGGAGGTAATTTACAAAGATGAACACTTGAGCCTGTAAATGGTCAGTTCTTCATGAAAGGGCAAGGTGTTCACTTGGTAAAGCATATCAAATTAACTGTTTAAGGAAGTCAACTCAACTTCCTGAGGTTGAAGTCATCTCTCTGTTGTTTTAGAACAGCCCTCATACTTGATGTCAAGTATGAATCAACAAATGTCATCAGACTTCTCCTTCAGCAAGGTGCTGACATCTTTTCTAAAGATGTTTTTGGATGGACTGCAGAAGAATATGCTGTTATTAGTGGTTTTAATATGTAAGTGTTCACATTCAAATGCTAGTTCTCACTAAACTGCAGCCAAAAATAATTTTAACTGTTACTTGCTACGTGACCAGTGAGAGTTCCAGTTTGGTGCAGGCAGTTTGGAGAATGGTGGTGAGATGATCCCCCTCAAGAGCTGAAAGCCAAGCAAAGGCCAATTAGTTACTCTTGGGTGTG
This sequence comes from Oryx dammah, assembly GCF_014754425.2. Classification (NCBI taxonomy): domain Eukaryota; kingdom Metazoa; phylum Chordata; class Mammalia; order Artiodactyla; family Bovidae; genus Oryx; species Oryx dammah. Next base: position 809 of record NW_024071984.1, read on the forward strand.
AGCTTGGGGTGCTTAATCTCAGGACATGTAGACCTTGATCCTTTGAAATTAGCCATTTCATCCCAAGTGTGACCTCTCGGTATGGCGTATGAACAGTGTCACAGTTGTGATATTTCTAACTAGTTCTTTGGGTCTTGAAATATTTAGTTCAGCAGCAAATCCTGTTTTCCCTTGAGCACTTGCCTCTCTATACGCTTTTGCTTGAATTTTCCAAGAACCCAGTGGATTTCCTAAGATCAACGAGACAGTCCTCTTCCACAAGTCATTTGGAGGGGAGAAAATAGTTCCTTCTCATCATTCTGTTGCTTGCACTCATTCTACTGCTGCAGCACTGCTGCTACAGCTGGTCTTGACAGGGTCTGCTTGGCAGCTGGATCTGGAGTGTGGATGTGGCTCTATAAAGACCTTTAATAAAATCATTTTAAAAGGAAAAAAAAAAAACCAAAACTCATCCTGCAGTGGGATTGACTTTTGCTCCCAGGCCGCCCCTCTGGGCCCAGGTTCCCCAGCCTTTAAGGTGATGCACACGTCGACTTCAGAGTGAGAGCTCCTTTGTTCTCATATGTATGCTTGCCACTCAGTCACTGTTGCAAACAAAGCTCCAGCACCCAGCTTCCCCCCTCACTCAGAGACCTTATGTGGAGCCCACATGGAAGCCTAGATCTTCACGAGGAGGTGCCCTTGAGGCTCTTATTTCTCTTTTCCACTAGCAGATGTCAGTGGGGACCACTTTTGGCTATCAGAGAGGGTCAAGTGCTCCTGCAGGGATTGAGCAGACTTCCCTTTCTCCTTTGTATCTAGACTTGGACCTCAAGGCGGCTTTCTGTCCTGTGGGGGCACCTTTTCTTAGGTCACAGGTTCCCTGTCATCCTTCCCAGAGTAGTGGGTGCCAGCTTGCCTGAGATGCCCTAATTATGCTTGGCCCCTCATGGGATCTGTTTCCTGTAATAATGAAAATCTTCCAACGGATTTCTGTCTGCCTCCACCTTAAATGTTTTCAGAATCTGCCCCATAAGGAACCCATTCAGCAGAAATCCCTAAATCTCAAGTAAGATAGTTGGAATTCAGAGAGGTCAGCCCTGTCTAGAACTTGCCAGTACCCACTGTAAGAGCAGGGAGATGTCTTCCAAGTGAATTGGAGAAGAACATGGAGATTAAACATCGTCAGAAAGATCTGCTGGTTCAGAGTTTGAGTAGGTAGAAAAGGAAGAGTAGTGGTCCAGGTCAGGTCTTGATTATGATTAGTTTTCTGCTCTTGGTGTAATTAGCTGCAATAATGGGGGATCATTATGTTCTCTAATGTAGTGAATTCATATGTTATAAATAAATTACAGTACACATTATCTAAAAGCTGAGATTCCCTACATTACAAACCACAAAGAACAGCTAATCACCAGAATTAATAAGAGTTTCATGCCACACTTGAATGTTAAACATAAGAAAAAGCACACATTGGGATTTACTTGGAATTCCAGAGTAGTTACAGCAATAAAGTTGAAGATGTACTTATTCCACTCTTTGACTGTTTCTGCAAGCATTTTGGGGGTATATTATCTCATTACACCCTATTAACCCTCTTGTGAAATAAGGTAGTAGTATCCCAGTTGTGTAGAGGAAGACTTTACACTGAAGAGAAACAACTCCTCTAGGAACAAACAGCAGTTGGTTATAAAGCTAGGATTTGCAAGTGCAAGAAATTTTTCGTATGCCAAGCCAAATCTAGTTAATTATTGGAGCTGTACAGCCCTGAGTTCATGACTACTTCATCTTCCTTTTCTTTCTCCTTTCAGTTCAGTTCAGTTGCTCAGTTGTATTCGACTCTTTGGGACCCCATGAACCGCGGCATGCCAGGCCTCCCTGTCCAACCCCAACTCCCAGAGTTTACCCAAATTCATGTCTATTGAGTCAGTGATGCCATCCAACCATCTCATCCTCTGTTGTCCCCTTTTCCTCCTGCCTTCAATCTTTCCCAGCATTAGGGTCTTTTCAAATGAGTCTGCTCTTTACATCAGGTGGCCAAAACATTGGAGTTTCAGCTTTAGCATCATTCCTTCCAAAGAAATCCCAGGGCTGATCTCCTTCAGAATGGACTGGTTGGATCTCCTTGCAGTCCAAGGGACTCTCAAGAGTCTTTTCCAAGACCAGAGTTCAGAAGCATCAATTCTTCAGCGCTCAGCTTTCTTTATAGTCCAAATCTCACATCCATACATGACTACTGGAAAAACCATAACCTTGACTAGACAAACCATAACCTTGACTAGACCAACCTTTATGTCTCTGCTTTTTAATATGCTAAGTTGGTCTAACTTTCTTTCCAAGGAGTAAGTGTCTTTTAATTTCTTGGCTGCAGTCACCATGTGCAGTGATTTTGGAGCCCCCAAAAACAAAGTCAGTCACTCTTTCCCCATCTATTTGCCATGAAGTGATGGGACCAGATGCCATGATCTTCATTTTCTGAATGTTGAGCTTTAGGCCAACTTTTTCACTCTCTTCTTTCACTTTCACCAAGAGGCTTTTTAGTTCTTTCTGCCATAAGGGTGGTGTCATCTGCATATCTGAGGTTATTGATATTTCTCCTGTCAATCTTGATTCCAGCTTGTGCTTTATCCAGCCCAGTGTTTCTCATAATGTACTCTGCATATAAGTTAAATAAGCAGGGTAAAAATATACCTTTACTTTCTCCTTTACTACATGCTAAATAAAAGTTTATAGAACTTAGAAACTTGAAATTTATGTGACAGTTGAAGTTTTGATATTATCTCTGACATTGTCTGAAATGATCTAAGAATTTGGTAGTTGTTTTTCATATCAGTGTTAAAATATTATTTATCACATTTTTAATACATAGCTTTTGCCAACTGATTTCTGAATATAATGAAAAGAGATCTAAAACTTCTCCTGAAAATAGCAACCCAGGTACGTCATCTGATACCAAATTACTCTCAGTGATTCTACCATAGATAAAGTAGGAATGAGGAAGTTTTAATAATGAAAGAACTGTGAAAAAAATTAGTGTAAATTGTGTGTGTATTTTATTTTTTAAATTAATTTCTTTATACTCTAGTATTCAGAATTCTTTAAGAAGTTAATTGTAGGCGATGTAACATCAAAGACAGTATTGTCTGAAAAGAAATCCATCTCTTTAATATAGCCCCTAAGGTCCTTAGATCTTTGTGTAAACCAGAAAAAGTAATTTTTAAGTGAGTATGATGTATATTTCATGTATAGTCATAGTATAGCAGATTGGACGTCTTATGAAAGTGAACTTTCATTTATAGAAATGGTTTGCATTTAGTGAATGAATAGTTAGTAGTTACTGTGTAGTGATTAGTCTCACTAAAATAGTTACCATCATTAAAACTGGGAACTTGAATAATCCCTTCCTGGTAAGATAAGAAATGATAAGCAATAACTGCAAAGCTGAGCCAGTGTGCAGCATAGTCGTGAGAGATTATTTCTGAAAGATACCTACCAGTTGTACAGAAGGCAGAAAAGCAATGCCTGGTTGAGAACCAGTTATTTTGCCTATTGTACCAAGCAGGTCTAGATCACCAACTTCATTCCTTACAGATCCAGAGAGAGTGAGATAGGTTAACTTCATTAGGATCAGATATTTTCTTTTGTGTGTTGGACAATTGTCATGAGAGTATAGTTTTTTAAGAACGAGATGTTCTCTTGCCATCAGTTAAAAGATTATCATAATAGATATTCAAATAGAACAACCTGGGACTCTGCAGGTTCTAATAAAAGCACAAAAATACTTTGCATTAACAAAACTGGCATTAGGTCCACTGGATGTGGCATCTAGCACATTGTACAGGGTATCCAAGGATTCCTTTAACCGAGTGAAGTGAAAGTGAAGTCACTCAGTCATGTCCAGCTCTTCACGATCTAAACAAAGGGGGCTTCCCAGGTGGCTCAGTAGTAAAGAATCCACCCACCAATGCAGGAGATACGGTTTGATCCCTGTGTTGGGAAGATCCCCTGGAGAAGAAAATGGCAACCCACTCCAGTACTCTTGCCTGGGAAATCCCATGGACAGAAGGGTCTGGTGAGCTGTAGTCCATGGGGTCACAAGAGTCAGACACGATTTGGTGACTGAACAACAAAAACGGTAGGTTGGTTTATTACACTAGTCAGAGGAGATACAGAGATGACAGTGTCTTGGTCTTCAATATGCTCAGAATAGAGTTCTCTCTGGTTAATTTCTGTATTTTTCTAAAGAAAATTTTCAAAGAAAACCTGCTTATTTATTTGTTCATTTGTTCACTAAACAGATAACTTTCAAGTGTCTTTTATGTACTAAGCATTGTTCTGATGTCACAGGGTGCAAACATTGAAAAATAACTGGCCCTGCTCTCCTTGCTCAAGCTTGCAGTGCTCCTCTCCCTGTGGAGTAACTGTGTGTGAGTCATCCCTCTCGCCTCAGATCATGACGACCCCTGGGAAATGTTGTCCAACAGCACCAGAGTCTGTGGCTCCCTCCATCCTTCCCTCCCTCCCCTTGTTCATCAGCTTAGGATGTGATGATGTATGGCTTCCAAGCTGAAAAAGCATGATTTCTATAAACATTTGCCATATAATGGGAAGGACTGATATAATGATATCCCTCACTAGTACACAGCACTCTTTGGATCATCCTGCTCTGTGTGGTCCAGATACTCTTGAACACTGGAAGGAGATAGTCTCAAGAGATTCTTTTTAAACATGTTAGTATATATATATGCACAGAAGCTGAACTTTTTAAAAAGAAGTTCCATATATATATATGGAACTATATATATATATATATATATATACAACATATATATATATATATATATATATATATATATAGAGAGAGAGAGAGAGAGAGAGAGAACTTTTTAAAAAAGTTCAGCTTCTGTGTACCTCACTTCATGCTCACCACTGCAAGTCTAGCCCCATTCTCACCACTGAGTTGAGCCCCTTTACCTGTTTGCCCTCCCCCACCTGCCTTTCAAGAGATTATCCTTTCTAAACCTGGAATCACTACATCTTTCATACTTCTCTTGCCTTTGGAAAGAGGGCCAGGAAGAGAAGACTTTTGTTTCTGATGTTTTCCCTTGCTCTGAGGTTCAATGCCTTTGAGCAAACTTCCCTGTGATAGGGGGTCTTCATTGTGAACCAAAGAGCCAGAGAAGTTGTTGTGTCCCAGCAAGACACCTATAGTCTCTGTTCAGTGCTCCAGGCAATAGAAATCCAGAAACACTGTGCCCTTTAAGTGTGCTATTGTCAGCTTATAGTACTGATTGTATTAATGGTATAGTATCATTTTCTGTCAGTCTCCTGGAGTTTGGTTAGGATTATGGTCATTGTAAAGAGCAGTTCTTTTCTTTGTTATTTTGTTTTGCATTTGATGACTATAAAGGGGAGGAGTG
>NW_024071985.1:0-6204 GCF_014754425.2 Oryx dammah
GTGGCTGGTCTCCTCAGCCCAGATGCATCCGTGTCAGTGAGTAAACTAGGATGAGATCCCAGTGTGTTCAAATTTTCTAAGACTCAGCTGTATTATCCACTCAAAAAGTTTATATCAAATTCTTGTTTTGCCAAAACACCAATTTAATTTTATTGTTTACAAATGTCTATGAGTGTACCTATAGACGTCTTGATAAGTATATAACAAAATACATGTACCTATTGATAGACATTAGTCAAGAAAATAGGAAAAGATCCACAAAGAAGAAACCTGTAATAACAGTGTGAGGTCAGAAAGATGGCAGGAGCCTCACTGTCTCTCCTGATATAAACACAGACTTTGACCATTATTTGTGGATAAGAGGATCTTTGTGGGGGTCCAGGAGTCTAGCAGAGAAACGACAGCATGCTGCTAGAGCACAAAGATGGAAGACTGGATGCCTCACTGAGGGTTAGAGCAGTAGCCTCATTTAGCCCCTGAGGTGGCACAGCTTAGTGCCAACCAAGACAGATCCCTCAGCACAGGACTTTACCTGTGGGGAAAATAAGAGCGTGTGAGCAAGTGCTGCATCCTCATCTTCCAGCCCTCTTCTCTCTCCCCTTATCCAGGACACTGGGGTCACCTGTATGGCTTGGGGGGTGGGGAGAGGCCAGGAGCACAGCATCCAGAGCTAGAATTCTTCAAGGAACATGGGTTCCAATGACCATGTGGAGACCCCACTAGGGAGCCCCAAACCATTGCAGACACCGTGCTTGTGGTTCTGCTCACCCCTGGGCCCTTCATCTCATCTACACCCCCTCTCCAGGGCCAGCTCCCTCTGTAGGTCCCCACAGTGGCATCTAGACCTTTGCAGATGGCCTGTGGGACATCTAAAAGCCATCCTGTCCCCGTGGGTCTGTGAGAAAGCATATGAATGTGAGCATTTGGCACTGCCCCAGGGAAACAGCCAGGAAACTGTTGGCACAAATAGAAGCGTATGAGCTTCAGAATTCTCTCCTAGGAGGAATTGAGTAGATGGGACAGGTGTCTCCTTAAACAATGTCTGAAAAGTCTAAAAATTCCTATCAATGTGACAGTGTGCTTCCCTCCCCAGGTCAGTCTGTAAAGACTGGAGGGAGTGACTGCTTCTTTAAATGCAAACAACAACTGAGACTTCAAGGGACATAGACATCAAAGGACTAACATGTTAACAGAGAAACACAACAGTTTTTCAGTTACTGACTCCAAATAATAGATATGAATGATTTGTCTGATAAGTAATTCAAAGTAATTGCTTAAGAATTTCATTGAGATAGAAGAAAACAGTGGAGAAGGAAATGGCAACCCCTTCCAGTATTCTTGCCTGGGAAATCCCATGGATAGAGGAGCCTGGAGGGCTACAGTCCATTGAGTCTCAAAAGAGTCAGACACAACTGTAGTGACTTAGCATGCAAACATGCAATCCTTTATATTTAGAGTAATTATTGATAGATAAGGATATATTAATATTATCTTTTTTATTTTATAAGATGTTTTATAGTTTCTTAATTCTTTCCTTCCTCTGATGGCTTGCCTCTTTGAATTCATGATTTTTGTTATAGTAGTATGCATTTAATAAACTTTTCTTTACCATTTGTGAATCTAGAATGGATTCTTTCTTTGTTTACCATGAGATTTACATAAAACACCTTACAGAGAGAGCAGTGTATTTTAGGCTGATAATATATGAACATCAACCACATATTAAATCTCCTTCCTTTTACCCTTCTCCATTTTATCTTTTTGATGTCATGATTTACCTCTTTTTATAGTGTGTACTTAATTAAAAAATAATTGTAGATATAGTAATTTTTAATTCTTGTACTTTAACTCTTAAATAGTTGTGTTTAACATTGCATATCAAGGTACTGCAGTGTTCTGAATGTGAATGTACACTTAAATTTACCAGTGTACTAGGTAATTTCATTGAATGAATTAGCATTCTTTTATTTCAGCTTCAATAATTCCTTTTAGCGTTTCAGTAAAGAAGGTCTGTGTGCCTGCTCAGTTACCTCAGCTGTGTCTGACTCTTTGGGACACTTTGGGCAGCAGCCCGCTAGGCTCGTCCCTCCATGGGGTTCTCCAGGCAAAAGTACTGCAGTGGGTTGCCGTGTCCTCCTCAAGGAAGGTCTGTTGCTGCTGCTGCTAAGTCGCTTCAGTCGTGTCCGACTCTGTGCGACCCCAGAGACGGCAGCCCACCAGGCTCCCCCGTCCCTGGGATTCTCCAGGCAAGAACACTGGAGTGGGTTGCCATTTCCTTCTCCAATGCATGAAAGTGAAAAGTGAAATTGAAGTCGCTCAGTTGTGTCCGACTCTTCACGATCCCATGGACTGCAGCGTACCAGGCTCCTCCATCCATGGGATTTTCCAGGCAAGAGTATTGGAGTGGTGTGCCATTGCCTTCTCCACAAAGAAGGTCTAGTTGTGTTATCTTTCCTCAATATTTGTTGGTCTGGTGAAATCTTTATATTCTTTTCTTTTCTGAATGATATTTTCAAGTATTCTTCTTTGGCAGATTTTTCTTTCAACACTTGGAATATATCATCCCACTGTCTCCTGGCCTAGTGGGTTTCTGCTGAGAGATTTGCTAAGATCCAAATGAAGGCTCCTTAGTAAATTTCAAGGTTTTTGTTTTGTTAGCTTGTTTGTTTTTTCTTTATGCTGCTTGAAGGCTTCTCTATTTTTCTTTGATTTTTGCAACTTTATTATGAATGTGTGTTGTAGAGGATTTTTAAAGTTGATTTGGTTTGGTCCCTGTAAGCTTCCTGAACTTAGATATTCAAATATCATCCTTGATTTGGGAAGTTCTCAAACATTACTCCTTAAATATATTTTCTGCCTCATCTCCTTTCTCCTCCTGGAACTTCAATAATTTGCAAATCGGTTCTGTTTTCAATGTGGCATAGATCATGTAGCCTTTCTTTGTTCTTTTTCATTCTTTTTTTTTTTAAATTTCGTTTTTAATCTCCCTGGACAGGATAACTTTGATATATCATCTATCTCATAAATTCTTCTACCTTTTTGACTCTGTCGTTGATGCTCTTTAATAAATTATTTTATTTAATCCTGGAACCTTCAGCACCAGAGTTTCTGATTTTGAATGATTTGTACATTTTTATTAAACTGCTTGTTTTGTCCATTGTTTTCCTGTTTTTTGTTTATTGTTTTCCTGCTTTTGTTCAAGCATCTTACTGTATTTTCTATAGCACACTGAGTTATTTAAAAAAGGTATTTCAAATTCTTCACTGGATAAATCACACATCGCCAATTGGATGTGAATACTGAAGATTTGTATACTTTGTTGCTGTCATGATACTTTGAGTTCATGTTCCTTGAAGTTTTGTGGTGCTGTTTTTCTAATTAAAGTTCCAGTCTCCTTCGGGTGAGAGACAACTTCCTTCAACCCGGCTAGAGACTCAGCAGCTATCTCAGATCTTCTATAGTGGCACCTGCTGACACTTTTCATCCCTGTTTTGTCAGAATTTCTGTGCTTCATGTCTTGTCTAGATACATTAGTGCACCAGAAATGGTACTGACTGCCTGTCCTTTGTTTCCCCCAAAGTAGCACTACATCTTTTTAATTTTCCTTTTTACTTAAAAAAAAAAATTTTATTTTAAATGGAGGCTAATTACTTTACAATATTGTAGTGATTTTTGCCATACAATGACATGAATCACCCATGGGCATACATGTGTTCCCCATGCTGAACTCCCCCTACCACCTCCCTCCCCATCCCATCCCTCAGGGATATTGCAGTGCACCAGCCCTGAGCACCCTGTCTCATGCATCAAACCTGGACTGGCAATCTGCTTCACATATGATAATATATATGTTTCAGTGCTACTAATCTTGTATTCTTGTTCTGGGCCACAGATTTAAGCCAAATTTTTGTGCAAGCTCACTGGTGGTCTGTCAAAGATTGCTCTTCCCTCTGAGTCAGTTGTAACCACAGGGATCTGGCCACAGGGTGGAAGGGTGTGTGAATGAAGCAGACAGAGGTCCACTTGTCAATACCTGGAGTTTCACAGAAGGACTTAGATCCATGCATGAATTTTTAAGATAGGTTTTCCAGGACTGCTGGAGTGCAGCTGAGAGGGAATTGAGATAGTCCATGAGCCACTGTAGGCATCACAGTCAAGACAGAGATCTGTCTGCCTTTTACCTCATGCATGCATGAGCGAGCCTCCTCCTGGGTCCATTGGCATATGGGATTTCAGGGGTGGATGGTTGTTTATTTTATGTTCATTTATTTTTAATTGAAGTATACTTACTTTACAGTATTATGTTGGGTTCTACCAAACACCTACAAGAATCAGCCATAGATTTACCCATGTCTCCTCCCACATGAACATCCCTCCCATTTCCCTGCCCATCCCACCCTTCTAGGTTGTTACTGAGCTCTGGATTGAGTTCTCTGAGTCATACAGCAAATTCCTATTGGCTGTCTATTTTACATATGGTAGTTTAAGTTTGCATGCTAACCCTCTCCATCCATCACACCCTTTACTTCCTCCCTGCCAGCTATCAGTCTGTTCTCAGTGTCTGTGTCTCTATTGCTGCTGTGCAAATAGGTTTATCAGTACAATATTTCTAGATTCCATGTATATGTGTTAGTATACGACATTTGTTTTTCTCTTTCTGACTTACTTCACTCTGTATACTAGGCTCTATGTTCATCCACCTCTTTAGGACTGACTGAAGTGCATTCCTTTTTATGACTGGGTAATATTCCACTGTATATATGTAGCACAGCTTCTTTATTAATCTGTGGACATCTATGTTGCTTCCATGTCCTAGCTGTTGTAAATGGAAATGCAGTGAACAATGGGGTACATGTGTCTTTTTCAATTTTGGTTTCCTCAGGGTGTATACCTAGGAGTGGGGTTGGTGGGTCATATAGTGGTTTTACTTCTGGCTTTGTAAGTATTCTCCATACTGTTCTTTATAGTGGCTATATCAATTTACATTCCCACTAACAGTGCAAGAGGGTTCTCTTTTCTTCACACCTTCTCCAGCATTTATTGTTTGTAGACGTTTTGATGATGGTCATCCTGACTGGTGTGAAGTGATATCTCATTGTAGTTTTGACTTGTGTTTCTCTAATAGTGATATTGAGAATATATTCATGTGTTTATTAGCCATTTTAGGTCTTTAGACAAATGTCTGTTTAGGTCTTTTCCCCATTTTTTGATTGGATTGTTTGTTTTTCTGGTATTGATTTGTATGAGCTGCTTGTATCTTTTGGAAATTAATCCTTTGTCAGTTGTTTCATTTGCTATTATTTTTTCCCATTCTGAGCATTGTCTTTTCACCTTACTCATAGTTTCTTTTGCTGTGGAGAAGCTTTTAAGTTTAATTATGTCCCACTTGATTATCTTTGTTTTTATTCCACTACTCTAGGAGGTGGGTCATAGAGGATCTTGCTGTGATTTATGACATAGGGTGTTCTGCCTGTGTTTTGCATCCATTTTGAGTTTACCTTTGTGTATGGTGTTAGAAAGTAGTCTAATTTCATTCTTCTCCATGTAGCTGTCAGGTTTTCCCAGCAGCACTTATTTGCCCCATGGTATATTCTTACCTCCTTTGTCAAGCATAAGTTATTCATAGGTGTATGGGATAATCTCTGGGCTTTCTATCTTGTTCCATTGGTCTATATTTCTGTTTTTCTGCCAGTACCATACTGTCTGGATAACTATAGCTTTGTAGTCAATCTGAAGTCAGGAAGGCTGATTCCTCTAGCTCTATTTTTCTTTCTCAAGATTGCTTTGGCTATTCAGGTCTTTTGTGTTTCCATATGAATTGTGACTTTTTGTTCTAGTTCTGTGAAAATTAGCATTGGTATTTTGATACAGATTGCATTGAATCTGCAGATTATATTTGGTAGTATAGTCATTTTCATAATGTTGATTCTTCTAACCCAGGGACATGGAATATCTCTCCATCTCTTTATGTTGTCTTTGATTTCTTTCCTCAACGTCTTGTACTTTTCTGTATATAGCTCTTATGTCTCCTTAGATTTTTTTCCCTAGGCATTTTATTCTTTTTGTTGCAATGGTAAATGGTATTGATACCTTAATTTCTCTTTCTGATGTTTCATTGTTAGTACAGAGGAATGCAAGTGATTTCTGTGTATTCATTTTGTATGCTGTCAGTTTGCTAAATTCACTGATTACCTCTAGTAATTT
>NW_024071987.1:0-6195 GCF_014754425.2 Oryx dammah
AAGAGAAGACTCTACACATGGACATCACCAGATGGTCAACACCAAAATCAGATTGATTATATTCTTTGCAGCCAAAGATGGAGAAGGCCTATACAGTCAACAAAAACAAGACCAGGAACTGACTGTGGCTCAGATCATGAACTCCTTATTGCCAAATTCAGACTCAAATTGAAGAAAGTAGGGAAAACCGCTAGACCACTCAGGTATGACCTAAATCAAATCCCTTATGATTATACAGTGGAAGTGAGAAATAGATTTAAGGGCCTAGATCTGACAGATACAGTGGCTGATGAACTATGGAATGAGGTTTGTGACATTGTACAGGAGACAGGGATCAAGACCATCCTGATGGAAAAGAAATGCAAAAAAGCAAAATGGCTGTCTGGGGAGGCCTTACAAATAGCTGTGAAAAGAAGAGAGGTGAAAAGCAAAGGAGAAAAGGAAAGATATAAGCATCTGAATGCAGAGTTCCAAAGAATAGCAAGAAGAGATAAGAAAGACTTCTTCAGTGATCACTGCAAAGAAATAGAGGAAAACAACAGAATGGGAAAGCCTAGAGATCTCTACAAGAAAATTAGAGATACCAAGGGAACATTTCATGCAAAGATGGGCTCGATAAAGGACAGAAATGGTCTGGACCTAACAGAAGCAGAAGATATTAAGAAGAGGTGGCAAGAATACACAGAAGAACTGTACAAAAAAGATCTTCATGACCCAGATAATCATGATGGTGTGATCACTAATCTAGAGCCAGATATCCTGGAATGTGAAGTCAAGTGGGCCTTAGAAAGCATCACCACGAACAAAGCTAGTGGAGGTGATGGAATTCCAGTTGAGCTGTTTCAAATCCTGAAAGATGATGCTGTGAAAGTGCTGCACTCAATATGCCAGCAAATTTGGAAAACTCAGCAGTGGCCACAGGACTGGAAAAGGTCAGTTTTCATTCCAGTCCCAAAGAAAGGCAATGCCAAAGAATGCTCAAACTACTGCACAATTGCATTCATCTCACATGCTGGTAAAGTAATGCTCAAAATTCTCCAAGCCAGGCTTCAGCAATACGTGAACCGTGAACTCCCTGAAGTTCAAGCTGGTTTTAGAAAAAGCAGAGGAACCAGAGATCAAATTGCCAACATCCGCTGGATCATGGAAAAAGGAAGAGAGTTCCAGAAAAACATCTATTTCTGCTTTATTGACTATGCCAAAGCCTTTGACTGCATGGATCACAATAAACTGTGGAAAATTCTGAAAGAAATGGGAATACCAGACCACTTGACCTGCCTCTTGAGAAATCTGTATGCAGGTCAGGAAGCAACAGTTAGAACTGGACATGGAACAACTGACTGGTTCCAAATAGGAAAAGGAGTACGTCAAGGCTGTATATTGTCACCCTGCTTCTTTAACTTCTATGCAGAGTACATCATGAGAAACTCTGGGCTGGAAGAAGCACAAGCTGGAATCAAGATTGCCGGGAGAAGTATCAATCACCTCAGATATGCAGATGACACCACCCTTATGGCAGAAAGCAAAGAGGAACTAAAAAGCCTCTTGATGAAAGTGAAAGAGGAGAGTGAAAAAGTTGGCTTCAAGCTCAACATTCAGAAAACGAAGATCATGGCTTCCAGTCCCATCACTTCATGGGAAATAGATGGGGAAACAGTGTCAGACTTTATTTTTTTGGGCTCCAAAATCACTGCAGATGGTGATTGCAGCCATGAGATTAAAAGATGCTTACTCCTTGGAAGAAAAGTTATGACTAACCTAGATAGTATATTCAAAAGCAGAGACATTACTTTGCCGACTAAGGTCCATCTAGTCAAGGTTATGGTTTTTTCCTGTGGTCATGTATGGATGTGAGAGTTGGACTCTGAAGAAGGCTGAGCGTCGAAGAATTGATGCTTTTGAAGTGTGGTGTTGGAGAAGACTCTTGAGATTCCCTTGGACTACAAAGAGATCCAACCAGTCCATTCTGAAGGAGATCAGCCCTGGGATTTCTTTGAAAGGAATGATGCTAAAGCTGAAACTCCAGTACTTTGGCTACCTCATGTGAAGAGCTGACTCATTGGAAAAGACTCTGATGCTGGGAGGGATTGGGGGCAGGAGGAGAAGGGGATGACAGAGGATGAGATGGCTGGATGGCATCACTGACTCAATGGACGTGAGTCTGAGTGAACTCCGGGAGTTGCTGTTGGACAGGGAGGCCTGGCGTGCTGCGATTCATGGGGTCACAAAGAGTTGGACATGACTGAGTGACTGAACTGAACTCAGCAGAATGCATATCACTGTATATACGTATGAAAATATGTATTTGGAAATTATATATATGGATATATATTGATATGAGTATATGTATAGACATATAAACACAACATATATAAAACAGGGTAGGCATTTTGCTCTCATCCTTTTCATGGGAGCAGAGATAATGAGGATTAGAGTCTGAAGTAACTGAATATGGTTTGTGGTTAATTCTTCTTTGACCTGTGAGTGGACCAATACTCTGCCTCGATCTAGAGAAGGCTGGAGATCATTTGAATCCCACTGAGGGAAAATTATGTTGAAGGTGCTGTGCAATACATCTTTCACACATGTTATTCCATTTAATCCTCATATTAACTCTGCAAGGGGAAGAAATTTTGTGGAAGACAGAATGCACTGGACAATTAAGTGCATTAAGACTATTTGCAATGGGGAAAATGCACGTTAGTGAGGAGAGTTTCAAAGCAATGACATGGGGCCTAGGGGTTTATCGGAACAGGTAAACAAGGGAGACATCCAGAAATTTCACAAGAGTCATAAGGACGGATAAGACAAATCCAGAGCAGGCACTCAAGATACATGTTAAATGAGTAATAGATGATGATGTAACGGAAAAATGCATGAGTTTAGGGATTAGCTAGACCTAGGTTCAGTTCCCAGTTTTGTCATTAATTAGTTGTAAGATCTTGGACAAATTCCTTACCTTCTTTCAGACCCTCAAAATGGGAATAATAATGACTAGTACATAGTGCTTGTCCCACAGCACATGCTGCTGCTGCTGCTGCTAAGTCGCTTCAGTCGTGTCCGACTCTGTGCGACCCCATAGACGGTAGCCCACCAGGCTCCTCCGTCCCTGCGATGTCAATGTGAGAGAAGAACCTTCCAGGAGGAGGGACCACCAAGTGCAAAGGTCCCGTGGGAATGCGTCTGACTTGTTTGAGGAACAAGCAGAAGCCGTTGAGCTAGTGTGAGTGGCAGGGGAGAAGGCTAGATTGGGGTCAGAAGGCTAAGAAAGGACCAGACCCAAAAAGACCTGATAGGCCCTGGGACTCCCGTGCTGGTCCAGTGGTTAAGAATCTGCCTTCCAATGCAAGGGATGTGGGTTTGATGCCTGACTGGGGAACTGTGATCCCACATGCCACAGAGTAGCTAAGCCATGCGCTGCAATTACTGAGCCTGTGCACTTTAGAGCCTGTGCTCTGCAACAAGAAAAGCTTGAGCACTGCAATGAAGACCCAGCACAGTAAAAAAAAAAAAAAGAAAGAAAGAAAGAAAGAAAGGACCTTGTAGGTCCTGAGGAAGTGTCTGGATTTTATTTGAAGTAGAATGGAAGACACCATCAGCAAGTGACAGAATCCACTGGGCAGTGTTAGAACGTCCAGAATGTGAGTGTTGGTGAAAGGCCAGGGAAGGGCATCCCTGGCCCTCCTGCAGTTGGGTTAGCCTGTCAATCATGTGCCATCCCTGCCCTGGCTGTGAACCTGCTCACTGTGAGGATGGAAAACATTGTTATCCTTCTGCCCACCAACCAGGGCCCAGTGGTTGGCCTCTTGTAGCTGGGCCTTTGCCAGCTCTGCCAACCGTTTGATTCTGCATCTTGCTATGAAATGATGATGTGTCCTTGCAGCTACCATTTACCCTCATTTTGCCCTCTGCAGTGGATAGACAAAGAATAGGAACTGCCTCCTCCTTTAGACATGAGAAATCATAGGGGTTACATGGTGGGTCCAAGATCCTGCAGCTGGCTAATGAAGGAACTTAAACTGGAAACCAGTTTTTGTGACTAACTGGGATGAATATCTCCGACCACCCCACCCCTATCTTAGTTACAGAGACATCAGAACAGGCTTACCCAAGAATGTCCAAGAGATTCCTAAAGCCTTTTAGGATAATAAATGGAACTCCATGTTGCTCGGTATTTAGTGAGCAGGCAACTACCTGTGAGCTATCAGCTGTGATCTATAGCCGGCCACTATTATCTGCTATTAGCACTGCCCTCTATTAGCAACTATTATCACTTACCGACTATTAGCCACCATTAGCTACTATTATCACCCATCCATTATCCATTATTAGCTACTCTTATCAACCATCCACTATTATCCATTATTAGCTACTCTTATCAACCATCCACTATTATCCACTATCAGCTTCTATTATCTTAAACCATTATCCAGTATCTTCCATTTGTTATCTGTGATCTACTGTTGGCTACTATCTATTATCTGCTATGTGCTTTAATCTATCAGCTACTTTTTATTCTCTACTATCTATAGTTACCTGTCATCTAACTGCTACTATCTATTATTTAACAGCCATCAACTGTCATCTAGCTATCATTCTCCATCTGTCCTTGATACGTAAGCTCTCATACACAGCAATTAATAGCCATTAAAAATCTCAAGCCAGAACTTTGCTTACAGACGTCCTTCTGGGGTGGGAGACTCATGTCTGCCATGTAAGTTCTTTTTAAAAGAGTATTTTATTTATTTATTTATTTGACTGTGCCAAGTCTTGGTTGCGACACTTGGGATCTTCGATCTTCACTGTGGCTTGTGGGATCTTTAGTTGCGTTCTGTGAACTCTTACATGCAGCATCTGGGATTTAGTTCCCTGACTAGGGATCAAACCTGGGCCCACTGCATTGGGAGTGCAAAGTCTTAGTCACTGGACCATCAGGGAAATCCCTGCCATGTGAAGTTTTGAGTGGCAATGTCCTCAATAAAACTGTTCCATCATCAGCTGAATGCCAGGGGCCGCGGCCGGGAGGAGCTGCCCCATGACCAAGGAGCCGTGGCTGCATGGGTGCCGGAGGGCCTAGAGGAGCTATTCCACCTTCAAGGTCAGGAGGGTCGGTGGTGAGGAGATATCCCTTGTCCAAGGTAAGGAGCAGCGGCTGTGCTTTGCTGGAGTAGCTGTGAAGAGATACCCCATGCCCAAGGTAAGAGAAACCCAAGTAAGATGGTAGGTGTTGCAAGAGGGCAGACACACTGAAACCATACTCAAAGAAAACTAGTCAATCTAATCACACTAGGACCACAGCCTTGTCTAACTCAGTGAAACTAAGCCAAGCCCTGTGGGGCCACCCAAGACGGGCGGGCACGGTGGAGAAAGTCTGACAGAATGTGGTCCACTGGAGAAGGGAATGGCAAACCACTTCAGTATTCTGGCCTTGAAAACCCCATGAACAGTATGAAAAGGCAAAATGATAGGATACTGAAAGAGGAACTCCCCAGGTCAGTAAGTGCCCAATATGCTACTGGAGATCAGTGGAGAAATAACTCCAGGAAGAATGAAGGGATGGAGCCAAAGCAAAAACAATACCCAGCTGTGGATGTGACTGGTGATAGAAGCAAGGTCCAATGCTGTAAAGAGCAATATTGCATAGGAACCTGGAATGTCAGGTCCAGGAATCAAGGCAAATTGGAAGTGGTCAAACAAGAGATGGCAAGAGTGAACGTCGACATTCTAGGAATCAGCGATCTAAAATGGACTGGAATGGGTGACTTTAACTCAGATGACCATTATATCTACTACTGCGGGCAGGAATCCCTTAAAAGAAATGGAGTAGCCATCATGGTCAACAAAAGAGTCCGAAATGCAGTACTTGGATGCAATCTCAAAAACAACAGAATGATCTCTGTTCATCTCCAAGATGAACCATTCAATATCACAGTTATCCAAGTCTATGCCCCAACCAGTAACACTGAAGAAGCTGAAGTTGAACGGTTTTAAGAAGACCTACAAGACCTTTTAGAACTAACACCCACAAAAGATGTCCTTTTCATTATAGGGGACTGGAATGCAAAAGTAGGAAGTCAAGAAACACCTGGGGTAACAGGCAAATTTGGCATTGGAATGCGGAATGAAGCAGGGCAAAGACTAATAGAGTTTTGCCAAGAAAATGCACTGGTCATAGCAAATACCCTCTTCCAACAA
>NW_024071988.1:0-6195 GCF_014754425.2 Oryx dammah
AAGAGAAGACTCTACACATGGACATCACCAGATGGTCAACACCAAAATCAGATTGATTATATTCTTTGCAGCCAAAGATGGAGAAGGCCTATACAGTCAACAAAAACAAGACCAGGAACTGACTGTGGCTCAGATCATGAACTCCTTATTGCCAAATTCAGACTCAAATTGAAGAAAGTAGGGAAAACCGCTAGACCACTCAGGTATGACCTAAATCAAATCCCTTATGATTATACAGTGGAAGTGAGAAATAGATTTAAGGGCCTAGATCTGACAGATACAGTGGCTGATGAACTATGGAATGAGGTTTGTGACATTGTACAGGAGACAGGGATCAAGACCATCCTGATGGAAAAGAAATGCAAAAAAGCAAAATGGCTGTCTGGGGAGGCCTTACAAATAGCTGTGAAAAGAAGAGAGGTGAAAAGCAAAGGAGAAAAGGAAAGATATAAGCATCTGAATGCAGAGTTCCAAAGAATAGCAAGAAGAGATAAGAAAGACTTCTTCAGTGATCACTGCAAAGAAATAGAGGAAAACAACAGAATGGGAAAGCCTAGAGATCTCTACAAGAAAATTAGAGATACCAAGGGAACATTTCATGCAAAGATGGGCTCGATAAAGGACAGAAATGGTCTGGACCTAACAGAAGCAGAAGATATTAAGAAGAGGTGGCAAGAATACACAGAAGAACTGTACAAAAAAGATCTTCATGACCCAGATAATCATGATGGTGTGATCACTAATCTAGAGCCAGATATCCTGGAATGTGAAGTCAAGTGGGCCTTAGAAAGCATCACCACGAACAAAGCTAGTGGAGGTGATGGAATTCCAGTTGAGCTGTTTCAAATCCTGAAAGATGATGCTGTGAAAGTGCTGCACTCAATATGCCAGCAAATTTGGAAAACTCAGCAGTGGCCACAGGACTGGAAAAGGTCAGTTTTCATTCCAGTCCCAAAGAAAGGCAATGCCAAAGAATGCTCAAACTACTGCACAATTGCATTCATCTCACATGCTGGTAAAGTAATGCTCAAAATTCTCCAAGCCAGGCTTCAGCAATACGTGAACCGTGAACTCCCTGAAGTTCAAGCTGGTTTTAGAAAAAGCAGAGGAACCAGAGATCAAATTGCCAACATCCGCTGGATCATGGAAAAAGGAAGAGAGTTCCAGAAAAACATCTATTTCTGCTTTATTGACTATGCCAAAGCCTTTGACTGCATGGATCACAATAAACTGTGGAAAATTCTGAAAGAAATGGGAATACCAGACCACTTGACCTGCCTCTTGAGAAATCTGTATGCAGGTCAGGAAGCAACAGTTAGAACTGGACATGGAACAACTGACTGGTTCCAAATAGGAAAAGGAGTACGTCAAGGCTGTATATTGTCACCCTGCTTCTTTAACTTCTATGCAGAGTACATCATGAGAAACTCTGGGCTGGAAGAAGCACAAGCTGGAATCAAGATTGCCGGGAGAAGTATCAATCACCTCAGATATGCAGATGACACCACCCTTATGGCAGAAAGCAAAGAGGAACTAAAAAGCCTCTTGATGAAAGTGAAAGAGGAGAGTGAAAAAGTTGGCTTCAAGCTCAACATTCAGAAAACGAAGATCATGGCTTCCAGTCCCATCACTTCATGGGAAATAGATGGGGAAACAGTGTCAGACTTTATTTTTTTGGGCTCCAAAATCACTGCAGATGGTGATTGCAGCCATGAGATTAAAAGATGCTTACTCCTTGGAAGAAAAGTTATGACTAACCTAGATAGTATATTCAAAAGCAGAGACATTACTTTGCCGACTAAGGTCCATCTAGTCAAGGTTATGGTTTTTTCCTGTGGTCATGTATGGATGTGAGAGTTGGACTCTGAAGAAGGCTGAGCGTCGAAGAATTGATGCTTTTGAAGTGTGGTGTTGGAGAAGACTCTTGAGATTCCCTTGGACTACAAAGAGATCCAACCAGTCCATTCTGAAGGAGATCAGCCCTGGGATTTCTTTGAAAGGAATGATGCTAAAGCTGAAACTCCAGTACTTTGGCTACCTCATGTGAAGAGCTGACTCATTGGAAAAGACTCTGATGCTGGGAGGGATTGGGGGCAGGAGGAGAAGGGGATGACAGAGGATGAGATGGCTGGATGGCATCACTGACTCAATGGACGTGAGTCTGAGTGAACTCCGGGAGTTGCTGTTGGACAGGGAGGCCTGGCGTGCTGCGATTCATGGGGTCACAAAGAGTTGGACATGACTGAGTGACTGAACTGAACTCAGCAGAATGCATATCACTGTATATACGTATGAAAATATGTATTTGGAAATTATATATATGGATATATATTGATATGAGTATATGTATAGACATATAAACACAACATATATAAAACAGGGTAGGCATTTTGCTCTCATCCTTTTCATGGGAGCAGAGATAATGAGGATTAGAGTCTGAAGTAACTGAATATGGTTTGTGGTTAATTCTTCTTTGACCTGTGAGTGGACCAATACTCTGCCTCGATCTAGAGAAGGCTGGAGATCATTTGAATCCCACTGAGGGAAAATTATGTTGAAGGTGCTGTGCAATACATCTTTCACACATGTTATTCCATTTAATCCTCATATTAACTCTGCAAGGGGAAGAAATTTTGTGGAAGACAGAATGCACTGGACAATTAAGTGCATTAAGACTATTTGCAATGGGGAAAATGCACGTTAGTGAGGAGAGTTTCAAAGCAATGACATGGGGCCTAGGGGTTTATCGGAACAGGTAAACAAGGGAGACATCCAGAAATTTCACAAGAGTCATAAGGACGGATAAGACAAATCCAGAGCAGGCACTCAAGATACATGTTAAATGAGTAATAGATGATGATGTAACGGAAAAATGCATGAGTTTAGGGATTAGCTAGACCTAGGTTCAGTTCCCAGTTTTGTCATTAATTAGTTGTAAGATCTTGGACAAATTCCTTACCTTCTTTCAGACCCTCAAAATGGGAATAATAATGATTAGTACATAGTGCTTGTCCCACAGCACATGCTGCTGCTGCTGCTGCTAAGTCGCTTCAGTCGTGTCCGACTCTGTGCGACCCCATAGACGGTAGCCCACCAGGCTCCTCCGTCCCTGCGATGTCAATGTGAGAGAAGAACCTTCCAGGAGGAGGGACCACCAAGTGCAAAGGTCCCGTGGGAATGCGTCTGACTTGTTTGAGGAACAAGCAGAAGCCGTTGAGCTAGTGTGAGTGGCAGGGGAGAAGGCTAGATTGGGGTCAGAAGGCTAAGAAAGGACCAGACCCAAAAAGACCTGATAGGCCCTGGGACTCCCGTGCTGGTCCAGTGGTTAAGAATCTGCCTTCCAATGCAAGGGATGTGGGTTTGATGCCTGACTGGGGAACTGTGATCCCACATGCCACAGAGTAGCTAAGCCATGCGCTGCAATTACTGAGCCTGTGCACTTTAGAGCCTGTGCTCTGCAACAAGAAAAGCTTGAGCACTGCAATGAAGACCCAGCACAGTAAAAAAAAAAAAAAGAAAGAAAGAAAGAAAGAAAGGACCTTGTAGGTCCTGAGGAAGTGTCTGGATTTTATTTGAAGTAGAATGGAAGACACCATCAGCAAGTGACAGAATCCACTGGGCAGTGTTAGAACGTCCAGAATGTGAGTGTTGGTGAAAGGCCAGGGAAGGGCATCCCTGGCCCTCCTGCAGTTGGGTTAGCCTGTCAATCATGTGCCATCCCTGCCCTGGCTGTGAACCTGCTCACTGTGAGGATGGAAAACATTGTTATCCTTCTGCCCACCAACCAGGGCCCAGTGGTTGGCCTCTTGTAGCTGGGCCTTTGCCAGCTCTGCCAACCGTTTGATTCTGCATCTTGCTATGAAATGATGATGTGTCCTTGCAGCTACCATTTACCCTCATTTTGCCCTCTGCAGTGGATAGACAAAGAATAGGAACTGCCTCCTCCTTTAGACATGAGAAATCATAGGGGTTACGTGGTGGGTCCAAGATCCTGCAGCTGGCTAATGAAGGAACTTAAACTGGAAACCAGTTTTTGTGACTAACTGGGATGAATATCTCCGACCACCCCACCCCTATCTTAGTTACAGAGACATCAGAACAGGCTTACCCAAGAATGTCCAAGAGATTCCTAAAGCCTTTTAGGATAATAAATGGAACTCCATGTTGCTCGGTATTTAGTGAGCAGGCAACTACCTGTGAGCTATCAGCTGTGATCTATAGCCGGCCACTATTATCTGCTATTAGCACTGCCCTCTATTAGCAACTATTATCACTTACCGACTATTAGCCACCATTAGCTACTATTATCACCCATCCATTATCCATTATTAGCTACTCTTATCAACCATCCACTATTATCCATTATTAGCTACTCTTATCAACCATCCACTATTATCCACTATCAGCTTCTATTATCTTAAACCATTATCCAGTATCTTCCATTTGTTATCTGTGATCTACTGTTGGCTACTATCTATTATCTGCTATGTGCTTTAATCTATCAGCTACTTTTTATTCTCTACTATCTATAGTTACCTGTCATCTAACTGCTACTATCTATTATTTAACAGCCATCAACTGTCATCTAGCTATCATTCTCCATCTGTCCTTGATACGTAAGCTCTCATACACAGCAATTAATAGCCATTAAAAATCTCAAGCCAGAACTTTGCTTACAGACGTCCTTCTGGGGTGGGAGACTCATGTCTGCCATGTAAGTTCTTTTTAAAAGAGTATTTTATTTATTTATTTATTTGACTGTGCCAAGTCTTGGTTGCGACACTTGGGATCTTCGATCTTCACTATGGCTTGTGGGATCTTTAGTTGCGTTCTGTGAACTCTTACATGCAGCATCTGGGATTTAGTTCCCTGACTAGGGATCAAACCTGGGCCCACTGCATTGGGAGTGCAAAGTCTTAGTCACTGGACCATCAGGGAAATCCCTGCCATGTGAAGTTTTGAGTGGCAATGTCCTCAATAAAACTGTTCCATCATCAGCTGAATGCCAGGGGCCGCGGCCGGGAGGAGCTGCCCCATGACCAAGGAGCCGTGGCTGCATGGGTGCCGGAGGGCCTAGAGGAGCTATTCCACCTTCAAGGTCAGGAGGGTCGGTGGTGAGGAGATATCCCTTGTCCAAGGTAAGGAGCAGCGGCTGTGCTTTGCTGGAGTAGCTGTGAAGAGATACCCCATGCCCAAGGTAAGAGAAACCCAAGTAAGATGGTAGGTGTTGCAAGAGGGCAGACACACTGAAACCATACTCAAAGAAAACTAGTCAATCTAATCACACTAGGACCACAGCCTTGTCTAACTCAGTGAAACTAAGCCAAGCCCTGTGGGGCCACCCAAGACGGGCGGGCACGGTGGAGAAGGTCTGACAGAATGTGGTCCACTGGAGAAGGGAATGGCAAACCACTTCAGTATTCTGGCCTTGAAAACCCCATGAACAGTATGAAAAGGCAAAATGATAGGATACTGAAAGAGGAACTCCCCAGGTCAGTAAGTGCCCAATATGCTACTGGAGATCAGTGGAGAAATAACTCCAGGAAGAATGAAGGGATGGAGCCAAAGCAAAAACAATACCCAGCTGTGGATGTGACTGGTGATAGAAGCAAGGTCCAATGCTGTAAAGAGCAATATTGCATAGGAACCTGGAATGTCAGGTCCAGGAATCAAGGCAAATTGGAAGTGGTCAAACAAGAGATGGCAAGAGTGAACGTCGACATTCTAGGAATCAGCGATCTAAAATGGACTGGAATGGGTGACTTTAACTCAGATGACCATTATATCTACTACTGCGGGCAGGAATCCCTTAAAAGAAATGGAGTAGCCATCATGGTCAACAAAAGAGTCCGAAATGCAGTACTTGGATGCAATCTCAAAAACAACAGAATGATCTCTGTTCATCTCCAAGATGAACCATTCAATATCACAGTTATCCAAGTCTATGCCCCAACCAGTAACACTGAAGAAGCTGAAGTTGAACGGTTTTAAGAAGACCTACAAGACCTTTTAGAACTAACACCCACAAAAGATGTCCTTTTCATTATAGGGGACTGGAATGCAAAAGTAGGAAGTCAAGAAACACCTGGGGTAACAGGCAAATTTGGCATTGGAATGCGGAATGAAGCAGGGCAAAGACTAATAGAGTTTTGCCAAGAAAATGCACTGGTCATAGCAAATACCCTCTTCCAACAA
>NW_024071990.1:0-6194 GCF_014754425.2 Oryx dammah
CTCTTGAGAGTCCCTTGGACTGCAAGGAGATCCAACCAGTCCATTCTAAAGGAGATCAGCTCTGGGTATTCTTTGGAAGGAATGATGCTAAAGCTGAAACTCCAGTACTTTGGCCACCTCATGCAAAGAGTTGACTCATTGGAAAAGACTGTGATGCTGGGAGGGATTGGGGGCAGGAGGAGAAGGGGACGACAGAGGAGGAGATGGCTGGATGGCATCACCGACTCGATGGGCGTGAGTTTGAGTGAACTCCGGGAGATGGTGATGGACAGGGTGCCCTGGCGTGCTGCGATTCATGGGGTCACGAAGAGTCGGACACGACTGAGTGACTGAACTGAACTGAAGCTCACTTAGGATCTCATCATCTTGCAGTTAGCATCCACCTCAGTTCTGGGTACCTAGGGTTTTCTTCCAATTCTGTTTTGATTGAATAAATATAAATAAGGTCTGATAAGGAGATGAAGTTTGCTTTAACCATGTGACTGTCATTCTGTCTCTCAATCTTAATTTCTCAAATTCTGTCTCAATTTAAATGTTTATAAAATGTGCAAATAAGGTAATCATCAACATGTTTCAGAACTGAAACTCTATCATTGTTATTTTAATTCTCATTATTATTGTCATCGCTATGGACTACAAATAATTCTTGAGCATCTACCTTGCTAGCCTATGGCATTGGTCATTCCTTTCTGCAGGTTTTTCTTTTATTTCAAATGCATTAATTAAACTTAGCAATCCAAAAAAGGTTTTCAAGGGAATTGAATCAATTATATTGATGATGACTAATCTCTCCCATTTAATTCCAGAAAGATAGGAAGCGTTATAATCGGACACTTGGCACTAGAGTAGCACAAAGTCCTCTGCTTCTGGCAACATTTCCCAAAGGGGTGCTCAAGCTTATAAGCTCTCCCCATGCTGTTATCACTGGAAAGATAATTCATTTGGAATGAGTAAAAAGCACTTTTATTTATTCTAATGTAATGTGGGAAATTCTGGACCAGGGTGAAATTCAAATGGAGTAACTATTTTCATGAAGCAAGTACTGTGCTTAATTAATTTAGTTTAATTTAACCAGAGGGAAAAGCTCAGTAAATCCTAATATGGACAAAACTGTGTTGAATGTAATGGAACCATAACAAAATTCTGCTTCATGGAAGAGAATAAAGTTTTATCTCCTATAATTACATTTAGTGAAGGAAGCTATTAATAGAATGTTTCCAAATATCTTTTCTTCAGGCCTCACTTTCTCTTTCAGTGAAACAAGCAGGAGGATGTGTTCTTGATGGATGTTTTCATTCTCATCAACTCTCTGTAGCCAGTGTGGCCCATGTCTCACTGAGAAGAGAATGTCTTAGTCCTTAGAGTAAGTCAATATACAGAAAAATTAAAATGGGTCAGTATAATCATGAGCTTATCATGCTTCTTTTTCTACATCAGGCTTTCCAGGTGGGGCTAGCAATAAAGAACCTGCATGCCAATACAAGAGACAGAGGAGACCTGGGTTTGATCTCTGGGGTTAGGAAGAATCCCTGGAATAGGAAATGGCAACCTGCTCAGGTATTCTTGCCTGGAGAATCCCATGGACAGAGGAGCCTGATGTGCTATAGTCCATAGGGTCACAAAGAGCTGGACATGGCTGAAGCGACTTAGCAGGTACCCTGCAGGAGGAGTGCAATAACCTATCATTTATCTGTTTACCCATCATTGTCATCCATATCTATCTGCCCATAATGATTTATATCTATACCTACAGCTATCTTTGCTATTATGCTGTACTGTCACAATTGATATATAACTCAAGAACCATCTGATTAAAGTATCAAACTGAACTGCACAGATGGCAAAATGCATGAGTCCTGGAAAGGACTGGGAGATTACAAAGAGATCATCTCATTTCGGATGACCACACCTTCAGCCGTCAATCTTTTAGAAAGGTCACTGTGCAGGGAGGTGTTTGAGAGATGAGGAGGAGGAGACATGGTTTTTGGGGAGAAAGTTTCTCAGTATCCCTTGAATCAAAGCACGCAGCATATGGATAAATGGCAAATAAATGCAGCTCAACAAAAGCTCTTTGTGTGTTTACATTTATCAGTCTAGTATTCAGTGGAGTCTGTGGGGTCCATGGGGACCATGAGGTCCATGGGGTCACAAAGAGTCGGACACAAATGAGTAAATTTCACCTGCATTCAATACGCTATATTATGCATTATCGTTTACTCAATTTTTTTGAAAGGATCCTTGAGAGAAGTAATTTCAAAGTTAGTATCAAGAATCGTAATATTGCCATTGGTAATATTGCTGCCCACCTTTTTTGGGTTAGTTTGTCTGTTTGTTGGACACCCCTGTTATTTAGTCACTAAGTTGTGTCCAACTTTTTATTACCCCCATGGACTATAGCCTGCCAGTTTCTTCTGTCCTTGGGATTTCCCAGGCAAGAATACTGAAGTGGGTTCCCAGTTCCTCCTCCAGGGGATCTTCCCCACCCAGGGATCCAACTCATATCTCCTGTGTCTCTGCATTGGCAGGTGGATTCTTTACTGCTGAGCCACCTGTGAAGCAGCATTAGAAGTGTTGGACAGTACTAATTGTATACAGGGGCTTCCAGAACATTTTGAGCCAAATTTATGGTCTGCACAGAGCAGTGAGTAGGACTTGTTAAGTGTATAGCAGGCTTTATCCTTGCCCGTTACATCCAGTGCTTGGTTTTCCATTTCATATTTTTCTAATTTATATTATTTACCTGGTTTTTATGTCTTACCCTAAGCCACTGTCAAAACTTTTTTTTTTGTATATGAAAGCATTTGTATATATATTCATATATGTAGACATTCACACTTATGTCTATTTTATGTCTTAATAATGGTAGAAGAAAATAGGAAAGTTCAGGGAGGAAAT
The DNA here is from genome assembly GCF_014754425.2 of Oryx dammah. Classification (NCBI taxonomy): domain Eukaryota; kingdom Metazoa; phylum Chordata; class Mammalia; order Artiodactyla; family Bovidae; genus Oryx; species Oryx dammah. Next base: position 2,896 of record NW_024071990.1, read on the forward strand.
GTCTCCTGCAACTTTTGTTTCTAACTATAATTCTGAAAACAATCCTAGCAATTTCTCAGTTTGTGCAAAAGCAGTATGTTAAAGACAGGGACATTTATGCATGGGAAATACATGAAATTCATAGCAAGGTTGCCATTGAAAATCCTTGGCAGGTAAAGCAAATGTAACTAAAGGACAGAGATGAAAAATATGAAATCATAGAGGATGCAATTTGTAGTTTTAACTTCTAGTTCTCAAAGTGCTTTCTCACATCTGTGATCTCATAAAATTCACCGAACTAAGGTAAGTGAGAAAAACATAATTTTTAATGTTATTTAAAATAGTTATTTATTTGCTAAGTCATGTCTACTCTTTTGTGACGCCATGGACTGTAGTCCACCAGGCTCCTCTGTCCATGGGATTTTCTAGGCAAGAATACTGGAGTGGGTTGCCATTACCTTCTCCAGGGGATCTTCCTGACCCAGGAATTGAACCTCTGGCTCCTGCATTGCAAATGGATTCTTTTACTGCTGAGCCAGTGGGGAAGCCTCTGTTATTTAAAATTGGTGACAGCTAACTGAGATCAGAACCCAGGTCTCTTGGGTCTTGGTCTTTAACTGTTTTCAGGGATATGTTCTGTTAAAAATGACCTTTCCACATGACAGCATTGAAATTCAAAAAGAAATGAAATGTCTCTTATTACAACCCTCCTTTCTTATTGGGAAGAATTTCCACTTTGACAAAATCTATATCTGTTATATTTGTTTCAAACAATGTAATTATAGATTCTTACCATATCTTAGACTCGATGGACGTGAGTCTGAGTGAACTCCGGGAGTTGGTGATGGACAGGGAGGCCTGGCGTGCTGCAGTTCATGGGGTCGCAGAGTCGGACACGACTGAGTGACTGAACTGAACTGAACTGAACTGAACCATATCTTGGGTATGGAGAGTCTCATACCGTATCTTAGGTATGAATCTGTCTGCCAGTGCAGGAAATGCAGGTTCAAACCTGGGGTTGGGAAGATCCTCTGGAGAAGGAAATGGCAACCCACTCTAGTCTTCTTGCCTGGGAAACCCCATGGACGAGCAGGCTATAGTCTATGGGGTTGTAAAAGACTAAGACACGACTTAGCGACTAAACAACAATCATTGTATGTATGATTGCAAAAGAGCAATTTCTTATTTGCTGTCTCAATTTTAAGTCTGTGGCTTAGCAAGGTGGCCAGGATGAACTTTCTCCCTAATATGTTTTCAAAGCCTTGGACTCATTAACAGAAACTTTATGTCTCTTGCCAATTTAGAAGGCCAACAAACATAAGTTAACTGTTTTTTGATTGTGGTACATTGAGGTAAGGGGTCTATGGGTTGTAACATAGGCAAGCAGAGGCAATGCTTCTATTGCTGGCAAGAGTCCAGGCTCCTGCTTCTACCTTAAAGGAAAAAAGAGTGTTAGATGTTTTGTTCCATGAATATCTTTATTAGTTTCCTATTGCTCCTATATCAAATTACCACAAACTTGGTGGCTTAAGACCACAAGAATTAATTTTCTCCTAATTTCTGGAAATCAGAAGTCCAAACAGTATAATCAAGGCAAAATCAAGGTGTTGGCAGGGCCAAGACCCCATCTAGAGGGTCTAGTGGAGAGTCCAGTCCTTGCCTGCCTAACTTTCTGTGGCTGCTGGCTTTCCCTGGGGTTGCATCACCCTGGCCTCTGTTTCTGCAGTCACATTGCCCCCTACTGTTGAGTCTGTCCCTAAACTTCTATCTTCCTCCTTCATATAAGGATTTTGTGATTGTTTTGGTTTTCCCAGATGACTCAGCAGTAAAGAATCAGCCTGCAATGCAGAAGCGTCAGGAGACTTGGGTTCGATCCCTGGGTGGGGAAGATTCCCTGGAGGAGGAAATGGCAACCCATTCCTGGGAAATGCCATGGACAGAGGAGCCTAGCTGGCTATGGTCCATAGGGTCGCAAAAAATAGGACACGACTGACTTAGCATGCATGCACAGATAATCTCCCTATCTTGTTTGTTAATTTTAATAACTTTTTCTCATCTAGAATAACAATCATAGATTCAGAATCAAACCGGGGTCTCCCACATTGCAGGCAGACTCTTTACCAGCAGAATTACCAGGGAAATCCAAGGAATTAAAATCTGGTTATATTTATGGACCATTATTCACTGTATCATAGTACCAAAATAATTTGTTTATGCAGTTTATTTTTTTTTAAATGTCAATTCTATGGGAAATCCAAGCCACATTATGAACATAGTTTTTCTTTGATGAATCTTTTCATTTCCCTTCTGGATGCATAGGCAGGTCATAAAGTTAGCTATGGTCTCAAATTCCTAGTATCTAAGTTAATTGATTTTTTAATTTAAATTATACATTTTCTATTTCATTGTTCTTTGCTTTGTGGATTAAAAGCTTGAATAAATTGCCTTCAAGGAAGTTAAGGCAAAATGCACTTTCATAGATAATGCAAAATATACTTAGAATAATAAAGTATATTTCTCCATGTGACTATCTGGAAAATGATGAAAGGATTCAAGTACCCAAGGAGAAAAACAAAGCATTTCTTCAAAGTGTTTTTTTTTTTTTTAATAAAAACAACATTGCATCAGTTCAGTTCAGTTCAGTTGCTCAGTCACGTCCAACTGTTTGCGACCCCATGAATCGCAGCACACCAGGCCTCCCTGTCCATCACCAGCTCCCAGAGTTCACCCAGACTCATGTCCATCAAGTCCGTGATGCCATCCAGCCATCTCATCCTCTGTCGTCCCCTTCTCCTCCTGCCCCCAATCCCTCCCAGCTTCATAGTCTTTTCCAATAACCTCAGATATGCAGATGACACCACCCTTATGGAAGAAAGTGAAGAGGAACTAAAAAACCTCTTGATGAAAGTGAAAGAGGAGAGTGAAAAAATTGGCTTAAAGCTCAACATTCAGAAAACAAAGATCATGGCATCTGGTCCCATCACTTCATGGGAAATAGATGGGGAAACAGTGTCAGACTTTATGTTTTTGGGCTCCAAAATCACTGCAGATGGTGACTGCAGCCATGAAATTAAAAGACGCTTACTCCTTGGAAGAAAAGTTATGACCAACCTAGATAGTATATTCAAAAGCAGAGACATTACTTTGCCGACTAAGGTCCATCTAGTCAAGGCTGTGGTTTTTCCACTAGTCATGTATGGATGTGAGAATTAGACTGTGAAGAAAGCTGAGTGCCAAATAATTGATGCTTTTGAACTGTGGTTTTGGAGAAGACTCTTGAGAGTCCCTTGGACTGCAAGGAGATCCAACCAGTCCATTCT
>NW_024071991.1:0-6193 GCF_014754425.2 Oryx dammah
GTTTCTTGGACTTGGGTGATTATTTCCTTCCCCATTTTAGGGAAGTTTTCAACTATTATCTCCTCAAGGATTTTCTCATGGTCTTTCTTTTTGTCTTCTTCTTCTGGGACTCCTATAATTCGAATGTTGGAGCATTTCATATTGTCCTGGAGGTCTCTGAGATTGTCCTCATTTCTTTTAATTCGTTTTTCTTTTTTCCTCTCTGATTCATTTATTTCTACCATTCTATCTTCTAATTCACTAATCCTATCTTCTGCCTCCGTTATTCTATTATTTGTTGCCTCCAGAGTGTTTCTGATCTCATTTATTGCATTATTCATTGTATATTGACTCTTTTTTATTTCTTCTAGGTCCTTGTTGAACCTTTCTTGCATCTTCTCAATCCTTGTCTCTAGGGTATTTATCTGTGATTCGATTTTGACTTCAAGATTTTGGATCATTTTCACTATCAATATTCGGAATTCTTTCTCAGGTAGATTCCCTATCTCTTTCTCTTTTGTCTGGTTTGGTGAGCATTTCTCCTGCTCCTTTACCTGTTGGGTATTCCTCTGTCTCTTCATCTTGGTTATATTGCTGCGTTTGGAATGGCCTTTTTATATTCTGGTAATTTGTGGAGTTCTCTTTATTGTGGAGCTTCCTCACTGTGGGTGGGGTTGTATCAGTGGCTTGTCAAAGTTTCCTGGTTAGGGAGGCTTGTGTTGGAGGTCTGGTGGGTGGAGCTGGGTTTCTTCTCTCTGGAGTGCAGTGGAGTGACAAGTAATGGGTTATGAGACGTCTAAAGTTTTGGAGTAACTTTGAACTGCCTGTATATTGAAGCTCAGGGGTGTGTTCCTGTGTTGCTGGAGAATTTGTGTGATATGTCTTGCTCTGGAACTTGTTGGCCCTTGGGTGGAGATTTGTTTCAGTGTAGGTTTGTAGGCATTTGATGAGCTCCTATTGCTTAATGTTCCCTGAATTCAGGAGTTCTCTGATGTTCTCAAGCTTTGGACTTAAGCCTCCTGCTTCTGGTTTTGTGTTTTATTTTTACAGTGGTCTCTAGACTTCTCCATCTATACAGCACCAATGATATAGCATCTAGGCTAAAGATGAAAGGTTTCTCCACATTGAGGGGCACCCAGAGAGGTTCACTGGGTTACATGGAGAAGAGAAGAGGGAGGGGGTAGTTAGAGGTGACTGGAATGAGATGCGGTGAGATCAAAAGAGGAGAGAGCAAGCTAGTCAATAGTCACTTCCTTATGTGCGCTCCATAGTCTGGACCTCTCAGAGGTATTCACAGAGTTATACAGGGAAGAGGAGAGAGAGGAAGTAGACAGAGGTGGCCAGGAGGGTAAGAGAGAGGAATGAAAAGGAGAGAGACAGGTCCAGCCAGTAATCAGTTCCTTAGGTGCTCTCCACCATCTAGAACACACAGAGAATCACAGAGTTGGATATAGAAGAGATGGGGGGAGGGGGGGAGAGACAGAGGCCACCTGGTGGAGAAAAAGGAGAGTCCAAAAGGAGGAGAGAGTGGTCACGCCAGTAATCTCGCTGTCAGGTAAGATTGGGTTATGAAATGTACAAGATTGACAACAAAAACTGAAAAGCAAAGATTAAAAACCTAGAGTAGAGGTTAGATTTTCAAAAATACAATGTTAAAGAGACGAAGCAGAAGGAAGAAAGAAAAAAAGAAAAAAGATAAAAAAAATAATAATATTAAGAAAAAGAAATAAGGAAAAAAAATAAGGAAAAAATATATTTAAAAAAACCCCAAGATTAAAAAAGAAATACCAACAACAACCACGTGAAGACTATATATGGTGTTTGCCTTAAAAAAGTAGTCTTTTTTTTTTTGGAAAAGTAATAGTTATAGAAATATAAAGTAGAGAAATAGAAGACTTAACAGTTAAAAAAAAAAGTTTGAGAAAAAAAAAAGAAACCAAAAAAAAAAGGAATGATTGTAAAAATTGTGAAGATATATCTGGCCCTTCTCTGATGTTGTGAGCCGTTTGGGGTCACTTCCAAGGCGTTTCCCTCTGTTTAACTTCTGTTTGCTGGTCTCTTCAGGGTCTGAATTCCGTCCTGACACATGGGGGCGGTGGTGGACACTTTTTTTTTTTTTTTAAGCTCACTAGTTTAGTCGCGCTGTGAGGAGGGGGGGATGCTGCAAACAAATAGCACTGTTGTGGGCACACAGCGTCTCAACCCCACTGGACCTGTCTCCCCCCACGACGCACAAACTGCTCCGGCTCCACGGAGCTCAGCCGGGAACCATCCGAGGCCGGCCCCAGGCTTCGCGCACCTCCCCAGTCCAAGCCGCTCAGGTTTGGCGCCCAGGTAACCCTCAGAGGCACAAACTTGTTTGGGACTGTGCTCTGCGCCCCTCCCGGGTCCGAGCAGCTCGGGAGCTTGGCGAGCGCGGTCGCCGGGACTTGTCCCCTTCTCTGTTTCTACTGCTCAGTTTTCTGGGTGTACTGCTGGCGCTCCTTGTGAGGCGGATGGTGACTGTCTTGCATCCCCTGAAGTCTCAGCAAAGAAGCCTGCCTGCCGCTTTTTAGGTAGTCTCTCCAGGGCTGCGATTGCCCCTTTCCAGCCCTTACAGCTCTGGCTGCCTGTCTCCGGTGGGGCATGGTCTGCAGCCGGCTATTTCCATTCAGTCCTTTGTTCTGTGCGCGGTCCTGGCGGGGTCTTATGTTCCAGCTTTTCGCGTGGTAGCTATCCCCCAGTCTGGTTTGCTCGCCCAAGTTCATTCGCTCTGGTTACGCGTGGGGCGTTTCTGCCCGCTTCTTACCGAGCACAGCAGCCCGCGTCTACCGCACTTCCCCGCCCTGCCCCCACTTGCTAGCGGCGGTTGCAGGCATCTGCGCGGCTTTTCCGCTGGGGGAGTTACTGTTGGGCTTGTAATCTGTTGGTTTTAATTATTTATTCATTTTTCCTTCCTGTTATATTGCCCTCTGTGTTTCCAAGGCTCGCCTTAGACTCGGCAGGTAGAGTGTTTCCTTGTGTTTGGAAACCTCTCTTCTTAGAATTCCCTTCCCGGGACGGAGCTCCCTCCCCACCTCCTTTGTCTCTTTTCTCGTCTTTTATATTTTTTCCTACCTGTTTTTGAAGACAATGATCTGCTTTTCTGGTTGCCTAATGTCCTCTGCCTGCATTCAGAGGTTGTTTTGTGGAGTTTGCTCCGCGTTGAAATGATCTTTTGAGGAATTTGTGAGGGAGAAAGTGGTCTTCCCTTCCTATTCCTCCGCCATCTTAGGACCGCCCCCCCCAAAAATGACCCTATTTTTTAAAGCAAATGCCATATATAGTTTTTGTGTGGTTGTTGTTGTTTTTTAATAATTCTTGTGGCTTTTTTTTTGTTTTTCCTTTCTTCTTCTTTTCTTTAATATTTTATTTTTGAAAACCCAACCTCTACTCTAGATTTTTAATCTTTGCTTTTTGTTTTTTGTTCTCAATTTTGTGCATTTAAAAACCCAAACTTCACTACCCAATTTTACCTGAGAGTGAGATTACTGGCTTGACCACTCTCTCCTCCTTTGGACTCTCCTTTTTCTCCACCAGGTGGCCTCTGTCTCTTCCCTCCCCCTTCGCTTCTCTACCCAACTCTGTGAATCTCTGTGTGTTCCAGACGGGGGAAAACACTTAAGGAACTGGTTAGTGGCTGGATCTTTCTCTCTCCTTTTCATTTCCCTCTTTTATCCTCCTGGCCACCGCTGTCTACTTCCTCCCTCTCCTCTTCCCTGTATAACTCCGTGAATACCTCTGAGCTGTCCAGACTGTGGGGCACACATAAGGAGGTGATTACTGGCTAGCTTGCTCTCTCCTCTTTTGATCCCACCTCATCTCATCGCAGTCACCTCTAACTATCCCCTCCCTCTTCTCTTCTCCATGTAACTCAGTGAACCTCTCCGGGTGTCCCTCAATGTGGAGAAACTTTTCATCTTTAAACTAGATGTTTTATCATCGGTGCTGTATAGATGGAGAAGTCTAGAGGCTACTGTAAATGTAAAACTGAAAACCAGAAGCAGGAGGATTAAGTCCAAAGCCTGAGAACATCAGAGAACTCCATAATCCAGGGAATATTAATCAATAGGAGCTCATCAAACGCCTCCAAACATACAATGAAACCAAGCACTACCCAAGGGCCAATAAGTTCCAGAGCAAGACATACCACGCAAATGCTCCAGCAACATAGGAACACACACCTGAGCTTCAATATACAGGCAGCTCAAAGTTGCCCCAAAACCACTGGCATCTCATAACCCATTACTGGTCACTCCATTGCACTCCAGAGAGAAGAAATCCAGCCCCATCCACCAGAACTCCAACACAAGCCTCCTTAACCAAGAAACCTTGACAAGTCACTGTACAACCCCACCCACAGTGAGGAAACTCCATAATAAAGAGAACTCCACAAATTCCCAGAATATAGAAAGGCCACCCCAAACGCAGCAATATAACCAAGATGAAGAGACAGAGGAATACTCATCAGGTAAAGGAACAGGAGAAATGCCCACCAAACCAAACAAAAGAGGAAGAGATAGGGAATGAGAAAGAATTCTGAATATTGATAGTGAAAATGATACAAAATCTTGAAATCAAAATTGAATCACAGATAAATAGCCTGGAGACAAGGATTGAGAAGATGCAAGAAAGGTTTAACAAGGACCTAGAAGAAATAAAAAAGAGTCAATATATAATGAATAATGCAATAAATGAGATCAGAAACACTCTGGAGGCAACAAATAGCAGAATAACAGAGGCAGAAGATAGGATAAGTGAAATAGAAGATAGAATGGTAGAAATAAATGAATCAGAGAGGAAAAAAGAAAAACGAATTAAAAGAAATGAAGACAATCTCAGAGACCTCCAGGACAATATGAAACGCTCCAACATTCGAATTATAGGAGTCCCAGAAGAAGAAGACAAAAAGAGGGACCATGAGAAAATCCTTGAGGAGATAATAGTTGAAAACTTCCCTAAAATGGGGAAGGAAATAATCACCCAAGTCCAAGAAACCCAGAGAATTCCAAACAGGATAAACCCAAGGCAAAACACCCCAAGACACATATTAATCAAATTAACAAAGATCAAACACAAAGAACAAATATTAAAAGCAGCAAGGGGAAAACAACAAATAACACACAAGGGGATTCCCATAAGGGTAACAGCTGATCTTTCAATAGAAACTCTTCAGGCCAGGAGGGAGTGGCAAGACATACTTAAAGTGATGAAAGAAAATAATCTACAGCCCAGATAAGTGTACCCAGCAAGGATCTCATTCAAATACGAAGGAGAAATCAAAAACGTTACAGACAAGCAAAAGCTGAGAGAATTCAGCAGCACCAAACCAGCTCTCCAACAAATTCTAAAGGATATTCTCTAGACAGGAAACACAAAAAGGGTGTATAAACCTGAACCCAAAACAATAAAATAAATGGTAACAGGATCATACTTATCAATAATTATCTTAAATGTAAATGGGTTGACTGCCCGAAACAAAAGGCAAAGACTGGCTGAATGGATACAAAAACAAGACCCCTATTTGTGCTGCCTACAAGAAACCCACCTCAAAACAAGGGACACGTACAAACTGAAAGTGAAGGGCTGGAAAAAGACATATCACGCAAATAGTGACCAAAAGAAAGCAGGAGTGGCAAAACTCATATCCGATAAAATAGACTTTAAAACAAAAGCTGTGAAAAGAGACAAAGAAGGCCACTACATAATGATCAAAGGATCAATCCAAGAAGAACATATAACAATTATAAATATATATGCACCCAACATAGGAGCACCACAATATGTAATACAAATGCTAACGAGTATGAAAGGGGAAATTAACAACAACACAATAATAGTGGGAGACTTTAATACCCCACTCACACCTATGGACAGATCGACTAAACAGAAAATTAACAAAGAAACACAAACTTTAAATGATACAATAGACCAGTTAGGCCTAATTGATATCTATAGGACATTTCATCCCAAAACAATGAATTTCACCTTTTTCTCAACTGCTCACAGAACGTTCTCCAGGATAGATCACATCCAGGGCCATAAATCTAACCTTAATAAATTCAAAAAAGTCGAAATCACTCCAAGCATCTTTTCTGACCATAATGCTTTAAGATTAGATCTCAATTATAGGAGAAAAACTATTAAATATTCCAACATATGGAGGCTGAACAACACGCTTCTGAATAGCCAACAA
>NW_024071992.1:0-6190 GCF_014754425.2 Oryx dammah
CTCTTGAGAGTCCCTTGGACTGCAAGGAGATCCAACCAGTCCATTCTAAAGGAGATCAGCTCTGGGTATTCTTTGGAAGGAATGATGCTAAAGCTGAAACTCCAGTACTTTGGCCACCTCATGCAAAGAGTTGACTCATTGGAAAAGACTGTGATGCTGGGAGGGATTGGGGGCAGGAGGAGAAGGGGACGACAGAGGAGGAGATGGCTGGATGGCATCACCGACTCGATGGGCGTGAGTTTGAGTGAACTCCGGGAGATGGTGATGGACAGGGTGCCCTGGCGTGCTGCGATTCATGGGGTCACGAAGAGTCGGACACGACTGAGTGACTGAACTGAACTGAAGCTCACTTAGGATCTCATCATCTTGCAGTTAGCATCCACCTCAGTTCTGGGTACCTAGGGTTTTCTTCCAATTCTGTTTTGATTGAATAAATATAAATAAGGTCTGATAAGGAGATGAAGTTTGCTTTAACCATGTGACTGTCATTCTGTCTCTCAATCTTAATTTCTCAAATTCTGTCTCAATTTAAATGTTTATAAAATGTGCAAATAAGGTAATCATCAACATGTTTCAGAACTGAAACTCTATCATTGTTATTTTAATTCTCATTATTATTGTCATCGCTATGGACTACAAATAATTCTTGAGCATCTACCTTGCTAGCCTATGGCATTGGTCATTCCTTTCTGCAGGTTTTTCTTTTATTTCAAATGCATTAATTAAACTTAGCAATCCAAAAAAGGTTTTCAAGGGAATTGAATCAATTATATTGATGATGACTAATCTCTCCCATTTAATTCCAGAAAGATAGGAAGCGTTATAATCGGACACTTGGCACTAGAGTAGCACAAAGTCCTCTGCTTCTGGCAACATTTCCCAAAGGGGTGCTCAAGCTTATAAGCTCTCCCCATGCTGTTATCACTGGAAAGATAATTCATTTGGAATGAGTAAAAAGCACTTTTATTTATTCTAATGTAATGTGGGAAATTCTGGACCAGGGTGAAATTCAAATGGAGTAACTATTTTCATGAAGCAAGTACTGTGCTTAATTAATTTAGTTTAATTTAACCAGAGGGAAAAGCTCAGTAAATCCTAATATGGACAAAACTGTGTTGAATGTAATGGAACCATAACAAAATTCTGCTTCATGGAAGAGAATAAAGTTTTATCTCCTATAATTACATTTAGTGAAGGAAGCTATTAATAGAATGTTTCCAAATATCTTTTCTTCAGGCCTCACTTTCTCTTTCAGTGAAACAAGCAGGAGGATGTGTTCTTGATGGATGTTTTCATTCTCATCAACTCTCTGTAGCCAGTGTGGCCCATGTCTCACTGAGAAGAGAATGTCTTAGTCCTTAGAGTAAGTCAATATACAGAAAAATTAAAATGGGTCAGTATAATCATGAGCTTATCATGCTTCTTTTTCTACATCAGGCTTTCCAGGTGGGGCTAGCAATAAAGAACCTGCATGCCAATACAAGAGACAGAGGAGACCTGGGTTTGATCTCTGGGGTTAGGAAGAATCCCTGGAATAGGAAATGGCAACCTGCTCAGGTATTCTTGCCTGGAGAATCCCATGGACAGAGGAGCCTGATGTGCTATAGTCCATAGGGTCACAAAGAGCTGGACATGGCTGAAGCGACTTAGCAGGTACCCTGCAGGAGGAGTGCAATAACCTATCATTTATCTGTTTACCCATCATTGTCATCCATATCTATCTGCCCATAATGATTTATATCTATACCTACAGCTATCTTTGCTATTATGCTGTACTGTCACAATTGATATATAACTCAAGAACCATCTGATTAAAGTATCAAACTGAACTGCACAGATGGCAAAATGCATGAGTCCTGGAAAGGACTGGGAGATTACAAAGAGATCATCTCATTTCGGATGACCACACCTTCAGCCGTCAATCTTTTAGAAAGGTCACTGTGCAGGGAGGTGTTTGAGAGATGAGGAGGAGGAGACATGGTTTTTGGGGAGAAAGTTTCTCAGTATCCCTTGAATCAAAGCACGCAGCATATGGATAAATGGCAAATAAATGCAGCTCAACAAAAGCTCTTTGTGTGTTTACATTTATCAGTCTAGTATTCAGTGGAGTCTGTGGGGTCCATGGGGACCATGAGGTCCATGGGGTCACAAAGAGTCGGACACAAATGAGTAAATTTCACCTGCATTCAATACGCTATATTATGCATTATCGTTTACTCAATTTTTTTGAAAGGATCCTTGAGAGAAGTAATTTCAAAGTTAGTATCAAGAATCGTAATATTGCCATTGGTAATATTGCTGCCCACCTTTTTTGGGTTAGTTTGTCTGTTTGTTGGACACCCCTGTTATTTAGTCACTAAGTTGTGTCCAACTTTTTATTACCCCCATGGACTATAGCCTGCCAGTTTCTTCTGTCCGTGGGATTTCCCAGGCAAGAATACTGAAGTGGGTTCCCAGTTCCTCCTCCAGGGGATCTTCCCCACCCAGGGATCCAACTCATATCTCCTGTGTCTCTGCATTGGCAGGTGGATTCTTTACTGCTGAGCCACCTGTGAAGCAGCGTTAGAAGTGTTGGACAGTACTAATTGTATACAGGGGCTTCCAGAACATTTTGAGCCAAATTTATGGTCTGCACAGAGCAGTGAGTAGGACTTGTTAAGTGTGTAGCAGGCTTTATCCTTGCCCGTTACATCCAGTGCTTGGTTTTCCATTTCATATTTTTCTAATTTATATTATTTACCTGGTTTTTATGTCTTACCCTAAGCCACTGTCAAAACTTTTTTTTTTGTATATGAAAGCATTTGTATATATATTCATATATGTAGACATTCACACTTATGTCTATTTTATGTCTTAATAATGGTAGAAGAAAATAGGAAAGTTCAGGGAGGAAATGTCTCCTGCAACTTTTGTTTCTAACTATAATTCTGAAAACAATCCTAGCAATTTCTCAGTTTGTGCAAAAGCAGTATGTTAAAGACAGGGACATTTATGCATGGGAAATACATGAAATTCATAGCAAGGTTGCCATTGAAAATCCTTGGCAGGTAAAGCAAATGTAACTAAAGGACAGAGATGAAAAATATGAAATCATAGAGGATGCAATTTGTAGTTTTAACTTCTAGTTCTCAAAGTGCTTTCTCACATCTGTGATCTCATAAAATTCACCGAACTAAGGTAAGTGAGAAAAACATAATTTTTAATGTTATTTAAGATAGTTATTTATTTGCTAAGTCATGTCTACTCTTTTGTGACGCCATGGACTGTAGTCCACCAGGCTCCTCTGTCCATGGGATTTTCTAGGCAAGAATACTGGAGTGGGTTGCCATTACCTTCTCCAGGGGATCTTCCTGACCCAGGAATTGAACCTCTGGCTCCTGCATTGCAAATGGATTCTTTTACTGCTGAGCCAGTGGGGAAGCCTCTGTTATTTAAAATTGGTGACAGCTAACTGAGATCAGAACCCAGGTCTCTTGGGTCTTGGTCTTTAACTGTTTTCAGGGATATGTTCTGTTAAAAATGACCTTTCCACATGACAGCATTGAAATTCAAAAAGAAATGAAATGTCTCTTATTACAACCCTCCTTTCTTATTGGGAAGAATTTCCACTTTGACAAAATCTATATCTGTTATATTTGTTTCAAACAATGTAATTATAGATTCTTACCATATCTTAGACTCGATGGACGTGAGTCTGAGTGAACTCCGGGAGTTGGTGATGGACAGGGAGGCCTGGCGTGCTGCAGTTCATGGGGTCGCAGAGTCGGACACGACTGAGCGACTGAACTGAACTGAACTGAGCTGAACCATATCTTGGATATGGAGAGTCTCATACCGTATCTTAGGTATGAATCTGTCTGCCAGTGCAGGAAATGCAGGTTCAAACCTGGGGTTGGGAAGATCCTCTGGAGAAGGAAATGGCAACCCACTCTAGTCTTCTTGCCTGGGAAACCCCATGGACGAGCAGGCTATAGTCTATGGGGTTGTAAAAGACTAAGACACGACTTAGCGACTAAACAACAATCATTGTATGTATGATTGCAAAAGAGCAATTTCTTATTTGCTGTCTCAATTTTAAGTCTGTGGCTTAGCAAGGTGGCCAGGATGAACTTTCTCCCTAATATGTTTTCAAAGCCTTGGACTCATTAACAGAAACTTTATGTCTCTTGCCAATTTAGAAGGCCAACAAATATAAGTTAACTGTTTTTTGATTGCGGTACATTGAGGTAAGGGGTCTATGGGTTGTAACATAGGCAAGCAGAGGCAATGCTTCTATTGCTGGCAAGAGTCCAGGCTCCTGCTTCTACCTTAAAGGAAAAAAGAGTGTTAGATGTTTTGTTCCATGAATATCTTTATTAGTTTCCTATTGCTCCTATATCAAATTACCACAAACTTGGTGGCTTAAGACCACAAGAATTAATTTTCTCCTAATTTCTGGAAATCAGAAGTCCAAACAGTATAATCAAGGCAAAATCAAGGTGTTGGCAGGGCCAAGACCCCATCTAGAGGGTCTAGTGGAGAGTCCAGTCCTTGCCTGCCTAACTTTCTGTGGCTGCTGGCTTTCCCTGGGGTTGCATCACCCTGGCCTCTGTTTCTGCAGTCACATTGCCCCCTACTGTTGAGTCTGTCCCTAAACTTCTATCTTCCTCCTTCATATAAGGATTTTGTGATTGTTTTGGTTTTCCCAGATGACTCAGCAGTAAAGAATCAGCCTGCAATGCAGAAGCGTCAGGAGACTTGGGTTCGATCCCTGGGTGGGGAAGATTCCCTGGAGGAGGAAATGGCAACCCATTCCTGGGAAATGCCATGGACAGAGGAGCCTAGCTGGCTATGGTCCATAGGGTCGCAAAAAATAGGACACGACTGACTTAGCATGCATGCACAGATAATCTCCCTATCTTGTTTGTTAATTTTAATAACTTTTTCTCATCTAGAATAACAATCATAGATTCAGAATCAAACCGGGGTCTCCCACATTGCAGGCAGACTCTTTACCAGCAGAATTACCAGGGAAATCCAAGGAATTAAAATCTGGTTATATTTATGGACCATTATTCACTGTATCATAGTACCAAAATAATTTGTTTATGCAGTTTATTTTTTTTTAAATGCCAATTCTATGGGAAATCCAAGCCACATTATGAACATAGTTTTTCTTTGATGAATCTTTTCATTTCCCTTCTGGATGCATAGGCGGGTCATAAAGTTAGCTATGGTCTCAAATTCCTAGTATCTAAGTTAATTGATTTTTTAATTTAAATTATACATTTTCTATTTCATTGTTCTTTGCTTTGTGGATTAAAAGCTTGAATAAATTGCCTTCAAGGAAGTTAAGGCAAAATGCACTTTCATAGATAATGCAAAATATACTTAGAATAATAAAGTATATTTCTCCATGTGACTATCTGGAAAATGATGAAAGGATTCAAGTACCCAAGGAGAAAAACAAAGCATTTCTTCAAAGTGTTTTTTTTTTTTAAATAAAAACAACATTGCATCAGTTCAGTTCAGTTCAGTTGCTCAGTCACGTCCAACTGTTTGCGACCCCATGAATCGCAGCACACCAGGCCTCCCTGTCCATCACCAGCTCCCAGAGTTCACCCAGACTCATGTCCAAGTCCGTGATGCCATCCAGCCATCTCATCCTCTGTCGTCCCCTTCTCCTCCTGCCCCCAATCCCTCCCAGCTTCATAGTCTTTTCCAATAACCTCAGATATGCAGATGACACCACCCTTATGGAAGAAAGTGAAGAGGAACTAAAAAACCTCTTGATGAAAGTGAAAGAGGAGAGTGAAAAAATTGGCTTAAAGCTCAACATTCAGAAAACAAAGATCATGGCATCTGGTCCCATCACTTCATGGGAAATAGATGGGGAAACAGTGTCAGACTTTATGTTTTTGGGCTCCAAAATCACTGCAGATGGTGACTGCAGCCATGAAATTAAAAGACGCTTACTCCTTGGAAGAAAAGTTATGACCAACCTAGATAGTATATTCAAAAGCAGAGACATTACTTTGCCGACTAAGGTCCATCTAGTCAAGGCTGTGGTTTTTCCACTAGTCATGTATGGATGTGAGAATTAGACTGTGAAGAAAGCTGAGTGCCAAATAATTGATGCTTTTGAACTGTGGTTTTGGAGAAGACTCTTGAGAGTCCCTTGGACTGCAAGGAGATCCAACCAGTCCATTCT
>NW_024071993.1:0-6188 GCF_014754425.2 Oryx dammah
CTATGGCACCTGTGATTTTACATAGACCTTTAAAAGAACAAAGATGCATTGTATGGGCCTGCTTATATTCTCCCTATGCCTTTCTGTTGGCCCAAAATCAGAGTGATTTGGAAGTTTCTGAAGGAGAAACTATTTACAATGTTATATGTGTGAATAGTTATATATAAAATTGTGTTGATGGTAATGATTATAATAATTACAAGGCTGTGATGATTGTAAAATAACCATCATATTTGATGGTTCTCATAAAATTAGAGGGACAATGGTTTGATGATTATGCATTGAAAGATTTATATGAACTTAATGGCTTAACTTCTTGACCTAAGAGATTCATTGCAGCTCTGGTTGTGGGAATAACTGCTTTGATTGCCATAATTGCATCAGTCACAGTTTCTGCTGTTGCCCTGTCAAAAAAGGTGTATACCACCTCGTTTGTCAATCAGCTGTCTAAATATGTCTCCATAGCTCTTACTACACAGGAAATTATAGATAAAAATAGAAAATAGGGTCAATGTTTTAGAAAAAGCAGTTCTGCTAATGGGGCAAGAAATTACAAACTTAAAAAATTAAATTATCCTTAAGGTATTTAAAATGGATGTGTATGACACCTCTACAAGTGAATGAGTTCATGCATTCTTGAGAATGCATTGAAAATCTTATTTTAGGCATCTGGAATCATTCAGATTTTAGTATTCATATCTCTAAATTACATCAGGATATTCAGGATATGAAGCAGGTGAAATCTGACTTTTCCTCTCAATGGCTTTCTAATTCCCTCTTTGAAAATTGGAAGGGGAATCTTTCCCACGGATCCTTCTACAGTAATGATTAATGCAGCCATGTGCTTATATCTGTTAGTTTTGATTTCTGTAATAGCTCCGTGCCTTTTCAGAATACTCAGCTGAAATTTTGCTGCTCTATCTACTGAGTTTCATACCTATGCTCTAAAAAAAAAAAAAAAAAAAAAGTGGGAAGATGTCAGAGGCCACTTTAGGCATTACTGACAAAATAGAGGCATGGGCCTAACCGCCTCCCCCCACCTTTGTTCCGTAGGCACGGACTCAGAATGAAGGAGTTAGGCTTTGTGACTTTGACTTATTTATTTATTTTTTCTTTCCTCACCTGAGTTGACTGAAGAGAATATTAAGGTGCTTATTGTTTTTGAGAGGAGCATAAGAATGCATTAGGCCTTCTGCAGCTGTGCTCAAAGAATAATTCATAAAGTTAAATATTGACATTTGTCAAAGTCTTTTACAAAAAGAGGGTTCCAGGGTGAGCACACAGGCTTCAGCTTGAGGCCATGGGAGGGATTGCTATCTGAAGCCCATTTGTGAGAAAAGTGTTTATGGCAAAGGAGTTTGCTGCATTTAAGGCTTAGGAATAATTAAAATAGTTAGAAGCTAAAGATTTAAGGATTGCCATAATATTGCAATATTCTACTATAGCTTTTAACACATATATATGGAATTTAGAAAGATGGCAATGATGACCCTGTATGCAGGACAGCAAAAAAGACACAGATATGTACAGCGGACTTTTGGACTCTGTGGGAGAGGGAGAGGGTGAGATGATTTGGGAGAATGGCATTGAAACATGTATAATATCATGTAAGAATCGCATTGCCAGTCTATGTCCGATGCAGGATATGGCACGCTTGGGGCTGGTACGCGGGGATGACCCAGAGAGATGTTGTGGGGAGGGGGGTGGGAGGGGGGTTCATATTTGGGAACACATGTACACCCGTGGTGGATTCAGGTCAATGTATGGCAAAACCAATACAGAATTGTAAAGTAAAATAAAAATAAAAAAATAAAAAAATAGAAATAAAATGAAAAGTAAGGACTTTAAAGATATTATTAGCTAGAAGTCCTTTCTAAGAAATAGTGCGCTTAAGATATTAGGGGCAAACAGGACTTAGAAAGATAAGAATTAAACTGAGGAATGTGGCATGCAGCCCAGACATTAGCATGAGTTATAGCGTATTCACAAGGACACATGAGAAAAACTAGATAAAAGAATTGCTGAGGAAGGAACTCTTTTTGAGGGGCAACAATGATTTTTGGAGAAAAATAAATCTGGGTCAATGGGAACTAAAACTATCAAACCTCTGACCTAGTGCTTTTGTAAAAGTATAAAAGAGAATCATAAGTTTGAAATAAACAAGCAGTCCAAGAAAAATGAGAGGCTGTCTCAGTTTCTCACCAACACTACTCACACCTTCAAGTTGAATCCCTGACTGCTGGAGATGGACTTCAGCAATGGAGCCCTCCCCTTCTCTCCCTTTAGTTGAACAAAATGTAAATACTAAAGTATGGAATGATGGAAAATCTCTGGGTTAAGAACAAAATTTTATTGCTGTAGTTATCAGGCTCAAGAGCCACACTTATTTCCACATTAGAAGCAATATCTACTGAAACCTGTGGTTAAGGAAGGGTTAAAACCTATCATCAAAAATTTAAAGGAGCAGGGACTATTAATTCCCTTTAAGAGTCCGTGCAACATTCCTCTTTTGGGTATAAATAAATAAAATGTTAAATAGAGCCTAGTTCAAGATTTATGGCTAATAAATGATGCTGTAGTTTCTTTACACCCTCTGGTGCCTAATCCTTATATTCTATTTTCTGAAATTCCTGAATGAGCCAAATGTTTCTCAGTAATTGATTTGAAAGATGCCTTTTATTCTGTACCTTTGATGGAGGAAAGTCAATTTCTATTTGCCTTTGAAGACTCTATGCAGCCAGCTTCTCATAACCTGGGCAGTTTTGCCCCTGGTATTTAGTGACAGTCCTCACTTATTTGGACAAAGTTTGTCATAAGATCCACAAAACTTTAATAGCTCTGAAGCAGTGGTGTTACAATATGTAAATGACATTTTTCTATGTGTTGCGACAGAGGAAGTTGTTCTCAAGCCTCAGAAATTTCTTAAACATTCTGAAAGGCTGTGGTTACAAGGCATCAAGAGAAAAGGCTCAGCTTTGTCAACAGTCGGGTAGATCTAGGCCTAATCATATCAGAAGGAACTAGGGTCATAGGCCCTGAGAGAATTAAACCTATATTAAGTCATCCCCTACTTATGACTTTAAGACAATTGAGAGGATTTTGAGGAATAACAGGTTACTGTCTCATTTGGATTTCCTGTTATGTTGAACTTGCCCTACCTTTACACAAACTTATAGCTGAAACTCAGCAGGCCCAAAATCTTAAAAGACCCATCACAAGCACAGACCTTGAAACTGTAATCAGAAATCTTCCAGCAAACAAAAGCCCAGGTCCAGATGGCTTCACAGCTGAATGCTACCGAAAATTTAGAGAAGAGCTAAAACCTATCCTAATCAAACTCTTCCAGGAAATTGCAGAGGAAGGGAAAATTCCAAAATCATTCTATGAGGCCCCCATCATCCTAATACCAAAACCTGACAAATATTCCACAAAAAAGAAAACTACAGGCCAATATCACTGATGAACTTAGATGCAAAAATCCATAACAAAATTTTATCTCAATTTTAAATTCAGTTTTAGCTACATATGTGAACATATTTTCTGGGTCACATGATTTAATTTTACATTTTGCCAATAAGTGAAAATCATGGAATACCTTGCTCTAAAGACAGACGTTGTTATCTTCTTCCAGAAAGCCAGGTAGTGAAGCAGAACTTTGAAAAGTTTGTCACTTTTTACTAAACCCATAAAGTTAAGCTGTTGAACTAAACTTTTCATACTCTTTGTTTCAAATATTCTGAAAGGCCCCTTTCTTTCCAAGACTTCTTTCTTAAAGAGTTCTTCAATGATCACTATACAAGTACTACTCTCATCCCGCCAAATAGATTCAAACTGATCACTTTCAACTCCAAAGTTTTTGTGGAAATGTGAGTGAAAGAAAATAATTCAGCTCATGTGTTTCAGAGACAGAATGTGTAGCATGGCCTTTGTATCACAAGTTCCTCAGACAATGCCTGAAAACCATATTCTTCCATCTCAGACCTCAAAACCGAGTCGCCAGTAAGTGTATAATCATACAAAGAAGATCTAATGAAGGTTTCTGAACCAATTGATTCATCCTTAGGGGGACCATCTAGAATTTCTGAAGAAATATGTGCAATCTCAGAGAAATCTTTCTTCAGATACCTGTCTCATTTGTCTGATTTTACACACTGTAACTTCCAGTGCCACTTGGCTGAACTACAGAGAGAAACTCTCTAGACCATTACAGTGGTTCTAAAAGTCAGAAAACTGTGACATCACTAAATCAATGGTCTCCTAGCAATTGAAGGGACATGTTCAACCAGTGTTTACTTCAGCATCAACTTAAAATACAGACTTCTTACAGAAATAGTAACCAAAACCATAAAGCCTGAAAATCCTCATTCCTAAAGGATTTTTACACAGAAAGATCACATCAGTAAATCTACTTGGTTTCTGAAATAAAAATGATTTATCGACCTTCTATACACACATACACATTCTTAATATTCAGTACTTTTACCCAAGCAAACTTCGGTCACTTCTGTGCAAAAAATCAATCAACTGACTGTGGGTTTCTGATAGTATACTAACTGACAGTATACAAACTGAGAGTATACTAATGCATCTACATGGAATTTAGAAAGATGGTAATAATAACCCTGCATGCAAGACAGCAAAAGAGAAACAGATGTATAGAACAGTTTTTTGGACTCTGTGGGAAAGGGAGAGGGTGGGATGATTTGGGAAAATGACATTGAAACATGTATAATATCATATATGATACGAATCACCAGTCCAGGTTTGATGCATGATATTGGATAGTTGGGGCTGGTGCACTGGGATGACCTAGGGGGATGGTACAGGGAGGGAGGAAGGAGGGGGTTCAGGATGGGAACATGTGTATATCATGGTGGATTCATGTTGATGTATGGCAAAACCAATGCAACATTTTAAAGAAATTAAACTCCAATTAAAACAAATAAATTTATATTAAAAAAAAAAAAAACTACTCTTGGAACAAGAGGAGGTCTACAATCCCTTTACCTCTCTCTCTCGGTTTTCATCCTTTTCAATCTAAAGAAAGGGCTGCTTAGAACAAGAAAGGAAATAAAGCGTTGGACTTAGAGGTTGATCATAAATGTAACTGAAAATTTCAGTTGCAGGTTTGATTTCTTTTTCTTGTTTCCCAGCTTTTGGAATGTTTGAGTCAGTAACACTTTGTCTATTTCCTGTTGAGATGGAGCATGGAGTTGGAAATAACTCTGAGATCTAAGCTTGATATCAGTATTTTATATTATGGAAACATCTATTTTATATAGTTGTTTGTATATACATATGCCTATGTATATTTCTCTGTCTAATTTTGTCATTAAAACAGGAGAAATATTTGAAATTTGGTAGATATATATTAAAATGAAAGATGGGAGTGATATAAAGAGTCATCATATTTTACATGCAGCCCTAAAAACATATTTTAAAGTATTTCCACTTCAGTTCAGTTCAGTCGCTCAGTGGTGTCTGACTCTTTGCGACCCCATGAATTGCAGCACGCCAGGCCTCCCTGTCCATCACCAACTCCCGGAGTTCACTCAGACTAACGTCCATCAAGTCAGTGATGCCATCCAGCCGTCTCATCCTCTGTCGTCCCCTTCTCCTCCTGCCTCCAATTCCTCCCAGCATCAGAGTCTTTTGCAATGAATCAACACTTCACACGAGGTGGCCAAAGTAATGGAGTTTCAGCTTTAGCATCATTCCTTCCAAAGACATAACCAGGCTGAACTCCTTCAGAATGGACTGGCTGGATCTCCTTGCAGTCCAACGGACACTCAAGAGTCTTCTCCAACACCACAGTTCAAAAGCATCAATTCTTTGGCGCTCAGCCTTCTTCACAGTCCAACTCTCACATCCATACATGACCACTGGAAAAGCCATAGCCTTGACTAGATGAACCTTAGTTAGCAAAGCAATGTCTCTGCTTTTGAATATGCTATCTAGGTTGGTTATAAGTTTTCTTCCAAGGAGTAAGCATCTTTTAACTTCATGGCTGCAATCACCATCTGCAGTGATTTTGGAGCCCCCCCGAAATAAAGTCTGACACTGTTTCCACTGTTTCCCCATCTATTTCCCGGATGCCACTTACATATATTCAATAACTGAGTACACTTTTGAATCATTCTTCATTTGCATTAGAATTTTTTCTGTTGCTGTTATGCCTAACAGAAAAA
>NW_024071994.1:0-6188 GCF_014754425.2 Oryx dammah
CTATGGCACCTGTGATTTTACATAGACCTTTAAAAGAACAAAGATGCGTTGTATGGGCCTGCTTATATTCTCCCTATGCCTTTCTGTTGGCCCAAAATCAGAGTGATTTGGAAGTTTCTGAAGGAGAAACTATTTACAATGTTATATGTGTGAATAGTTATATATAAAATTGTGTTGATGGTAATGATTATAATAATTACAAGGCTGTGATGATTGTAAAATAACCATCATATTTGATGGTTCTCATAAAATTAGAGGGACAATGGTTTGATGATTATGCATTGAAAGATTTATATGAACTTAATGGCTTAACTTCTTGACCTAAGAGATTCATTGCAGCTCTGGTTGTGGGAATAACTGCTTTGATTGCCATAATTGCATCAGTCACAGTTTCTGCTGTTGCCCTGTCAAAAAAGGTGTATACCACCTCGTTTGTCAATCAGCTGTCTAAATATGTCTCCATAGCTCTTACTACACAGGAAATTATAGATAAAAATAGAAAATAGGGTCAATGTTTTAGAAAAAGCAGTTCTGCTAATGGGGCAAGAAATTACAAACTTAAAAAATTAAATTATCTTTAAGGTATTTAAAATGGATGTGTATGACACCTCTACAAGTGAATGAGTTCATGCATTCTTGAGAATGCATTGAAAATCATATTTTAGGCATCTGGAATCATTCAGATTTTAGTATTCATATCTCTAAATTACATCAGGATATTCAGGATATGAAGCAGGTGAAATCTGACTTTTCCTCTCAATGGCTTTCTAATTCCCTCTTTGAAAATTGGAAGGGGAATCTTTCCCACGGATCCTTCTACAGTAATGATTAATGCAGCCATGTGCTTATATCTGTTAGTTTTGATTTCTGTAATAGCTCCGTGCCTTTTCAGAATACTCAGCTGAAATTTTGCTGCTCTATCTACTGAGTTTCATACCTATGCTCTAAAAAAAAAAAAAAAAAAAAAGTGGGAAGATGTCAGAGGCCACTTTAGGCATTACTGACAAAATAGAGGCATGGACCTAACCGCCTCCCCCCACCTTTGTTCCGTAGGCACGAACTCAGAATGAAGGAGTTAGGCTTTGTGACTCTGACTTATTTATTTATTTTTTCTTTCCTCACCTGAGTTGACTGAAGAGAATATTAAGGTGCTTATTGTTTTTGAGAGGAGCATAAGAATGCATTAGGCCTTCTGCAGCTGTGCTCAAAGAATAATTCATAAAGTTAAATATTGACATTTGTCAAAGTCTTTTACAAAAAGAGGGTTCCAGGGTGAGCACACAGGCTTCAGCTTGAGGCCATGGGAGGGATTGCTATCTGAAGCCCATTTGTGAGAAAAGTGTTTATGGCAAAGGAGTTTGCTGCATTTAAGGCTTAGGAATAATTAAAATAGTTAGAAGCTAAAGATTTAAGGATTGCCATAATATTGCAATATTCTACTATAGCTTTTAACACATATATATGGAATTTAGAAAGATGGCAATGATGACCCTGTATGCAGGACAGCAAAAAAGACACAGATATGTAGAGCGGACTTTTGGACTCTGTGGGAGAGGGAGAGGGTGAGATGATTTGGGAGAATGGCATTGAAACATGTATAATATCATGTAAGAATCGCATTGCCAGTCTATGTCCGATGCAGGATATGGCACGCTTGGGGCTGGTACGCGGGGATGACCCAGAGAGATGTTGTGGGGAGGGGGGTGGGAGGGGGGTTCATATTTGGGAACACATGTACACCCGTGGTGGATTCAGGTCAATGTATGGCAAAACCAATACAGAATTGTAAAGTAAAATAATAAAAAAATAAAAAAATAGAAATAAAATGAAAAGTAAGGACTTTAAAGATATTATTAGCTAGAAGTCCTTTCTAAAAAATAGTGCGCTTAAGATATTAGGGGCAAACAGGACTTAGAAAGATAAGAATTAAACTGAGGAATGTGGCATGCAGCCCAGACATTAGCATGAGTTATAGCGTATTCACAAGGACACATGAGAAAAACTAGATAAAAGAATTGCTGAGGAAGGAACTCTTTTTGAGGGGCAACAATGATTTTTGGAGAAAAATAAATCTGGGTCAATGGGAACTAAAACTATCAAACCTCTGACCTAGTGCTTTTGTAAAAGTATAAAAGAGAATGATAAGTTTGAAATAAACAAGCAGTCCAAGAAAAATGAGAGGCTGTCTCAGTTTCTCACCAACACTACTCACACCTTCAAGTTGAATCCCTGGCTGCTGGAGATGGACTTCAGCAATGGAGCCCTCCCCTTCTCTCCCTTTAGTTGAACAAAATGTAAATACTAAAGTATGGAATGATGGAAAATCTCTGGGTTAAGAACAAAATTTTATTGCTGTAGTTATCAGGCTCAAGAGCCACACTTATTTCCACATTAGAAGCAATATCTACTGAAACCTGTGGTTAAGGAAGGGTTAAAACCTATCATCAAAAATTTAAAGGAGCAGGGACTATTAATTCCCTTTAAGAGTCCGTGCAACATTCCTCTTTTGGGTATAAATAAATAAAATGTTAAATAGAGCCTAGTTCAAGATTTATGGCTAATAAATGATGCTGTAGTTTCTTTACACCCTCTGGTGCCTAATCCTTATATTCTATTTTCTGAAATTCCTGAATGAGCCAAATGTTTCTCAGTAATTGATTTGAAAGATGCCTTTTATTCTGTACCTTTGATGGAGGAAAGTCAATTTCTATTTGCCTTTGAAGACTCTATGCAGCCAGCTTCTCATAACCTGGGCAGTTTTGCCCCTGGTATTTAGTGACAGTCCTCACTTATTTGGACAAAGTTTGTCATAAGATCCACAAAACTTTAATAGCTCTGAAGCAGTGGTGTTACAATATGTAAATGACATTTTTCTCTGTGTTGCGACAGAGGAAGTTGTTCTCAAGCCTCAGAAATTTCTTAAACATTCTGAAAGGCTGTGGTTACAAGGCATCAAGAGAAAAGGCTCAGCTTTGTCAACAGTCGGGTAGATCTAGGCCTAATCATATCAGAAGGAACTAGGGTCATAGGCCCTGAGAGAATTAAACCTATATTAAGTCATCCCCTACTTATGACTTTAAGACAATTGAGAGGATTTTGAGGAATTACAGGTTACTGTCTCATTTGGATTTCCTGTTATGTTGAACTTGCCCTACCTTTACACAAACTTATAGCTGAAACTCAGCAGGCCCAAAATCTTAAAAGACCCATCACAAGCACAGACCTTGAAACTGTAATCAGAAATCTTCCAGCAAACAAAAGCCCAGGTCCAGATGGCTTCACAGCTGAATGCTACTGAAAATTTAGAGAAGAGCTAAAACCTATCCTAATCAAACTCTTCCAGGAAATTGCAGAGGAAGGGAAAATTCCAAAATCATTCTATGAGGCCCCCATCATCCTAATACCAAAACCTGACAAATATTCCCCAAAAATAAAACTACAGGCCAATATCACTGATGAACTTAGATGCAAAAATCCATAACAAAATTTTATCTCAATTTTAAATTCAGTTTTAGCTACATATGTGAACATATTTTCTGGGTCACATGATTTAATTTTACATTTTGCCAATAAGTGAAAATCATGGAATACCTTGCTCTAAAGACAGACGTTGTTATCTTCTTCCAGAAAGCCAGGTAGTGAAGCAGAACTTTGAAAAGTTTGTCACTTTTTACTAAACCCATAAAGTTAAGCTGTTGAACTAAACTTTTCATACTCTTTGTTTCAAATATTCTGAAAGGCCCCTTTCTTTCCAAGACTTCTTTCTTAAAGAGTTCTTCAATGATCACTATACAAGTACTACTCTCATCCCGCCAAATAGATTCAAACTGATCACTTTCAACTCCAAAGTTTTTGTGGAAATGTGAGTGAAAGAAAATAATTCAGCTCATGTGTTTCAGAGACAGAATGTGTAGCATGGCCTTTGTATCACAAGTTCCTCAGACAATGCCTGAAAACCATATTCTTCCATCTCAGACCTCAAAACCGAGTCGCCAGTAAGTGTATAATCATACAAAGAAGATCTAATGAAGGTTTCTGAACCAATTGATTCATCCTTAGGGGGACCATCTAGAATTTCTGAAGAAATATGTGCCATCTCAGAGAAATCTTTCTTCAGATACCTGTCTCATTTGTCTGATTTTACACACTGTAACTTCCAGTGCCACTTGGCTGACCTACAGAGAGAAACTCTCTAGACCATTACAGTGGTTCTAAAAGTCAGAAAACTGTGACATCACTAAATCAATGGTCTCCTAGCAATTGAAGGGACATGTTCAACCAGTGTTTACTTCAGCATCAACTTAAAATACAGACTTCTTACAGAAATAGTAACCAAAACTATAAAGCCTGAAAATCCTCATTCCTAAAGAATTTTTACACAGAAAGATCACATCAGCAAATCTACTTGGTTTCTGAAATAAAAATGATTTATCGACCTTCTATACACACATACACATTCTTAATATTCAGTACTTTTACCCAAGCAAACTTCGGTCACTTCTGTGCAAAAAATCAATCAACTGACTGTGGGTTTCTGATAGTATACTAACTGACAGTATACAAACTGAGAGTATACTAATGCATCTACATGGAATTTAGAAAGATGGTAATAATAACCCTGCATGCAAGACAGCAAAAGAGAAACAGATGTATAGAACAGTTTTTTGGACTCTGTGGGAAAGGGAGAGGGTGGGATGATTTGGGAAAATGACATTGAAACATGTATAATATCATATATGATACGAATCACCAGTCCAGGTTTGATGCATGATATTGGATAGTTGGGGCTGGTGCACTGGGATGACCTAGGGGGATGGTACAGGGAGGGAGGAAGGAGGGGGGTTCAGGATGGGAACATGTGTATATCATGGTGGATTCATGTTGATGTATGGCAAAACCAATGCAACATTTTAAAGAAATTAAACTCCAATTAAAACAAATAAATTTATATTAAAAAAAAAAAAAACTACTCTTGGAACAAGAGGAGGTCTACAATCCCTTTACCTCTCTCTCTCGGTTTTCATCCTTTTCAATCTAAAGAAAGGGCTGCTTAGAACAAGAAAGGAAATAAAGCGTTGGACTTAGAGGTTGATCATAAATGTAACTGAAAATTTCAGTTGCAGGTTTGATTTCTTTTTCTTGTTTCCCAGCTTTTGGAATGTTTGAGTCAGTAACACTTTGTCTATTTCCTGTTGAGATGGAGCATGGAGTTGGAAATAACTCTGAGATCTAAGCTTGATATCAGTATTTTATATTATGGAAACATCTATTTTATATAGTTGTTTGGGTATACATATGCCTATGTATATTTCTCTATCTGTCTAATTTTGTCATTAAAACAGGAGAAATATTTGAAATTTGGTAGATATATATTAAAATGAAAGATGGGAGTGATATAAAGAGTCATCATATTTTACATGCAGCCCTAAAAACATATTTTAAAGTATTTCCACTTCAGTTCAGTTCAGTCGCTCAGTGGTGTCCGACTCTTTGCGACCCCATGAATTGCAGCACGCCAGGCCTCCCTGTCCATCACCAACTCCCGGAGTTCACTCAGACTAACGTCCATCAAGTCAGTGATGCCATCCAGCCGTCTCATCCTCTGTCGTCCCCTTCTCCTCCTGCCTCCAATTCCTCCCAGCATCAGAGTCTTTTGCAATGAATCAACACTTCACACGAGGTGGCCAAAGTAATGGAGTTTCAGCTTTAGTATCATTCCTTCCAAAGAAATAACCAGGCTGAACTCCTTCAGAATGGACTGGCTGGATCTCCTTGCAGTCCAACGGACACTCAAGAGTCTTCTCCAACACCACAGTTCAAAAGCATCAATTCTTTGGCGCTCAGCCTTCTTCACAGTCCAACTCTCACATCCATACATGACCAGTGGAAAAGCCATAGCCTTGACTAGATGAACCTTAGTTAGCAAAGCAATGTCTCTGCTTTTGAATATGCTATCTAGGTTGGTTATAAGTTTTCTTCCAAGGAGTAAGCATCTTTTAACTTCATGGCTGCAATCACCATCTGCAGTGATTTTGGAGCCCCCCGAAATAAAGTCTGACACTGTTTCCACTGTTTCCCCATCTATTTCCCGGATGCCACTTACATATATTCAATAACTGAGTACACTTTTGAATCATTCTTCATTTGCATTAGAATTTTTTCTGTTGCTGTTATGCCTAACAGAAAAA
>NW_024071995.1:0-6187 GCF_014754425.2 Oryx dammah
GGGAGTTCCCAGTGCCTCAGCTTTCCTAGAGACTAACCCTCAGGCCTAGCCTGCCCCTTAGAGCCTGTCCTGGCTCCAGTTTGGTCCTAACATTCCCCTCTGTCTTCAGCTACATAGAGGAATCTTCCTCTTTATTTTGGGGCAGGGCCTGATACTGTTGCCTCAGTACTAGTACCTGGACTGTACTGATGCACTCCTTAACAAATGTGATAAGTCTATTTAGGATACAGGGGCCAAGAGTGAGAATCAGTAGTAGCACTATGAGAGGGCCCACCAGGGTGGAAATCAGCGTTGTTAACCATGGGGACTGTTGGAACCAGGACTCAAACTATCTCTGTTGGGCCTCTCACTCTCTTCCATGGGGCTAGCCCTTCCCTTACTTTGGCCATAGATTTTTTACTACCTCTGAGTGATTCACATAAAAACAACGTTCTTCCCCTAACACAGTACATAGGACCCCTGAGAAACTTCATACTCAAGATACTTTTGGGGAATTGGGGCGGAGATCTCTTTTTTTCTGTAACTTCTTCCTGCTGTGCATGGGTGTAGGCCTGCCTAGCAGAGCAGAAGTCTCTCTCTACCTGATCTAAGTTGGGGTTTTCCACATCTGAAACCAGCCTCTACCCTTGTAGTAACAGCAATTTAGTTGGCCCCTCTCAGAGATGAAATAGACAAGGGCCAAACAGCAGACCTAACAGGATGGTCATCTCTGGTCCCGGAAAAAGAAGGCAACATTTGGGGTGAGGGCTGCAGGCTTTGTGACCCCTTCTGATGGGTTGGTGGTGAGGCAACAGAGCTGTTGCTCCAGGAATCTTGTGTTTAGTCTGAAGTTACCATCTTCCACCTGGGTGGGGGCTCAAAGACATTGTTATGCATATTTCTTTGAGTAGGAACCAGGACTCTGTCTGGAGGCTGTACCAACGTTTGATTGTTTCTGTTTTTATATCCCCTCCCTTCCCTGATTAGCAATTGTTTCAATCCATGCTTTGGAATTCAGGGAAGGCCAAGGAGGCTGAACAAAGTCTATATCCTACAGATAAGAAATGGAGAACACAGAACAGATCTGTACTCCAGAGCCCCAGAGAGTCCCGCTCAGGTGTAATTTTAGGGAACTAGGCAACTATGACTGTGATAACTTCCTTCAAAATGGGGCATAGGACTGCCCCAGCTTGGAGTATAGACACTGAATTGGAAGTATTTCTGAGTTCCAAGTTCTAGATCTGAGTCTTGTACGATTAAAATCCTAATCTCTCTTTTTTTTTTTTTTTTTAAGAAGAATAGGTCTGAAACCCAGTCTGGACCTGGCACTTCAGGGGGACTTGTAGCCATGTAGCCAGTTGCCTAGTTTTATAAAAAGTAAGGTTAGTAGCTTTCAGCAGACATTGTTTTAAAATGATGGCATCCAAGCCTGACACAACTCAGAAAACTCAAGTGTTTAGCAATACAAGGTCTAATCTGAAAGTACACCCATAGCATCACCTAGTTATTTCCCAGGGTATCTGAACCATAGCTACTCTATTTTGACTTTTAATTGTAAACTTTTCCTTAATAGCCAAAGCAGATTTTACCGTTAATGACGTCAGTGTTTCTCTAGGTATGAGAAGATGCAAGAATTGGGACTCATAAAATCTTCTCCTGAAAAGATCTAACTATCTGAAGGCCTGTTCTGCCAGTTTTTCCCAGAGCACAGAGTGCCTCATTTCTGATTTTCACCCTGAACTCCTTTCAGGGGCATTCAAAGTCAGCAGTTGCAGCGGCCATGATTTAATCTTCGTAGATGTAGATGGCGAGTGTCAGTCTTCAGTTGGCAGAGCCCCTTTTTGCTCATAAACTTGACCATGATTGTGAGGGGGGCACTTCATGACCATTTTATCCCATGGTGCTGAGAGTGTCCATTCTCAGGTAAACAGGCCACTCAATGTGCTGTTACTGGACTAGGCCGTAAAACAGTATTTTAAATTTTCTGGACCACCTGTCTTACTAGCTTTTTGGTCCAGGAAAATATTCCCTTGTTGCTTCTTACCATATCTAGAGTTACACTGTTACCATCATCGATCTCATATGGGGCTATATATTATTCTATTAGAGGCCTCACACACACATTTGACAGTGTAAGAAACAGCAGTTTTGTAAAACAGGGGAAATACAAATAACATAGCCAGCAGTATTAGTAAAGTCACAAGTGAGACTTATGTTAAGAACTTCCATTAGATGTAGCCCAGTATATCTTCAGGTCATCTGACTTAGTCTGCCCTGTAGAATCTTTATCTTTCAGGGAAATTACATGTTGGCACCGTTTATAAGGCACATAGCCCAATTTTCTAGTGTTACTAGACTGATTATCTTTAGTATGATTTAATTTTTTTCTTTTCAACATAGAGGAGACTTTAAACCTAAATTACTGTAGCCTGGTATTATCTATATAAATCCATCCCATAATTGTGGGAGATTTTTCCCTCCTTTGCGGAAACTTTTCTTGTTCTGATTGAGCTTGGGTAATAGAAAAAAACCTCAAATTTATAGCCAGAGTCAGAGCAGGCATTATTAATTGGCCTGGTGAGGGGATCCTATCTAGTAATACGATAGTGACCTGAATATGACTATAATTTTAAGTAAATTTTCTCAGGGCCAACCAGTTAGAGTCTGGTAGTAGAGAAATTTACCAAGATAACCCAGAACTAGACACAGGTAATTGGCCACAAACCCAACAATTGGATTTTTAAAACTAGCATAGGATCAGGCCTATGATAGAAAAGCATTTGACTTATATGCAAAGGTCTAAGAAGTCAAGAAAACATAAATGATCATACGAATCAGGTCCAGCATCTTGGGGAAGCTGTCTCCCTCTGAGGTCATCGTCTTCTCATTCTGGTGTACTGTATGTAGTTTCTCCTGATAAAATAAGTCCTTCCATTCATGTTGGAGACAGTCCCTTAAATTATGTCTTTTTCCAGTCCTGGTTGCAGGTCATGAGGCATCTGATCTTTATCCAAAGATAGATTACTGAGATAAGCTTCAGAAACAAACTTAGGGTGTTCTTTAAGAATTCAATTAAATTTTACATTAACACCACATAACAGCAAAGAACTATCTAAGAGATGAGTCTTACTAGATGCAGACCTCCATTAACAAACTGGTATTTAGCATTTCGAAATAGCTTTTTCTCCTTAAAGTTACTCTTATTTTTATTAAATATAACCAAATTAAGGCTAGTTTGTTTGTAAAATAGGTCTGTTCTCACTGATTTTGGTCTGATGATTTTTATAACCATAATTGATTATAGGCTTTTTATTTTGCTGAAACATTTATAGAGTCTCAGACTGAACTTTTAAAATAAAACAGGGCTGGGAAACTCACACCAAAGGCTTATCACAGATTTTGCCTAACAAATCTAGGTGAATTCTTCCCTTTTTAAGGTCTCAAAAATTTCTTGAGATTTTTGTATCCGTGAGATAACCTTCCTAACTCATTTGATAAACTTACTGGAAACCTAAGAACTTCCAATTTTTGGAGGAGTCAGATAGAAAATATAATTGTTTTGTTTATAACGTTTAATTTTACCAAAGTATTTTCATAATTAGTTTGAGAGGAAGATTTCCCCTAATCCCTGAAAACATAAGATTCAACCCCATAATTTTTCAGATAAAAACCATAAAAGTTATAAGCATATTCACTGGCTCATTCAGTCCTTTTGCTAACTTTTGTGAAGTCATCAGGTTTTTCATTAAAATACCAGGACATATCAGAATGTTAAAAACTCCATATAATTTTTAGGATATCTGTATTAGTAATTTTACCCTACATTATAATATGAGCAGATTTATTACTCATTTGATAATCTTTTTTATGTAATTTAACCAACCAAATAAACACAGTTTAATATTTTTCTTTGGGATGCTTTAGGGGCCCTCTGAAGCACCCCAAAGTTAGCTAGAAGCCGAAAGTGCTTCATAGAATGATTTAGGAAGTTTTGTCAACAAATATCTGAAAGGTTTCGAGCACTCAGTCAGATGGGACTATAGGTCACTATGAGACAATAGCTATTCACTCAGCCAACAGAACAGACCATTTAAGAGGCAAATGAACTTAAATCTATTGTCAAATGCAGTTCAACATCTGAAGAAAGTGTGTCCTTTTAACAGAGAGAAAACCCAAATTCAAGTTTTTGCGCCAGCTTATTTTTAGTCATTAACAGTTCCAAATTTCTTTAGCTTCTTTGTAAGAGGAAACTAATGTTCAGTAATAAATGTTTCAAAATTTTACTCTATTTGGAAATGAGCTAGCTAGTCAGTGAACTTCCATCACTTAGTTTAGCACAACCCAATTCAAGTTACCCCAATTTGGACAGACTATTTCAGACAGACATTCCTAAAGCATAATTAATTTTAATAGAGTCTATCTGAAAGCTCCTATCTCATTTACATTTTTTTTGAAGTTTTTTTTTTACTTGAGGTAATTTTCTTGTTGACAAACTTGTAACAGATATAATATTTAACATATTAAACCTAGGTACAATGAAAATATTTTTTTTTAACGTTAAGTACTCTAAGACATGTCTATATTAAATAGGTCAACAAACAAATATTAATATCAGGTATTTAACACTGAATATTTCCCAGTTCACATAAACCTGGAATTTATTGTTTAATTTAGAATTACTTGATTTGTAAGCGCTTACCTTTTAAGCCAAATAAATAGATCTCATACACAAATTAACCTCAAAAATATTACCCAGAGACAGAGACATACCAAGATATATTTAGACAGACACAGTGCAAAATCTAGCTTCAAGTCTTTTTTTTTTTTTTTTTCTCAGTGTCAGGAGTTAGAGATAGTCTAGATAAGTGTTTTTAAGAGCCCTGGTCTCAAGGCACAGGGAAAGAAAATCAAGTTCTAACAAACGGCGGCAGGTCTAAACCCATGGTGGCCAGACAAAGCAAAATGGCCACCAAAAATCACAACACAGATCACAGAGTTAAAACACACACATATAAACCCGGCAGTCCTCATCAAAGTGAAAGTGAAGTCGCTCAGTCGTATCAGACTGTTTGTGACCTGTGGACTGTAGCCCACCAAGCCTTTCCATAACATCAAAGATTTTAAGGGAGAAAAGGAAGCCAGGTTGAAAGAAGAAGGGGGAGGAGGCAGGAGAGGGGGGCAAAAGGGGTGGCCTTATAGACGTCTCCTGCCACCTACAGATACCCAGGCGTTACGGGACTTTTCCCTGGGCTTCCAGAGAAGGGAGGACTGGAACTCGGCCCTACCAGAAATCAGAACCAGAATTTGAGTTCTCTGCCAAGAGGAGGTGATCAGTCTCCAATCCTCAGCTCAGGCTGAGGGCCCTTCGACCAGATTTCTGCGTCCAGGACCGGGGGACTAGAAAAACAGGGAAGGATAGGGAGGGTTAAGGAGAGGAGACAGAGAGGGAAGGGGAGAGAGATCAATAAAGTCTCTTGTTTCTTACTGGTCGAGGCACTCTGGCCAGTTGTCCATATCAGGAGGAGACCAGGGACAAAAGGGTCCCAGTTGCGGCCGCTGGGTCTTGTCCATTGGCAGGCAAGCTGGCCCCTGAGTACCCCAAGTGGTCAGGATGTCAGTCTCGGCTTTTTCACCAATAACGATAGATTTTGCGCCCGGCAGGACGTCCACAGAGCCAGCCGCCTCCCCAGCACAATGCCAGGCCTCGGCCTTACGCTGGACTTAACCAGAATTAACACTGGTGTTCAGAGATCTCTCCTCCTAGTGAGGAAACCCCTTCTGCCAGGAGAGTGTTATTCTTCCCAGTTAAAGGGATCCCAGACAAGCCCCCAAATGTTATGCCCAGGGTCCGAGTCCCCAAAACTGAGAGACTAAGACGTCCACAGCAATGCAAAAACATAAAGGGGTTTATTGCTAACTGGAGTTAGGGCCCAGGTGTCATCCAGCACAGTGGAATCCGACAAGAGCCCCGAGCTCTGAATCACATATACTTTTATACAGATGGTTCTTTGTTTCTGTAACAGCATAGCTGATTGGTTAAACCATACGCGCGCACGGGACTTTTAAACCTCACATCTCTATCTGGATTGGCTCGGGTCTGGCACGGGCAGCGGCGGGGGGGCTACGAGGATTTTTCTGATTGGTCTAGCTACACTGCCTGCGGGAGTTCCCAGTGCCTCAGCTTTCCTAGAGACTAACCCTCAGGCCT
>NW_024071996.1:0-6186 GCF_014754425.2 Oryx dammah
GGGAGTTCCCAGTGCCTCAGCTTTCCTAGAGACTAACCCTCAGGCCTAGCCTGCCCCTTAGAGCCTGTCCTGGCTCCAGTTTGGTCCTAACATTCCCCTCTGTCTTCAGCTACATAGAGGAATCTTCCTCTTTATTTTGGGGCAGGGCCTGATACTGTTGCCTCAGTACTAGTACCTGGACTGTACTGATGCGCTCCTTAACAAATGTGATAAGTCTATTTAGGATACAGGGGCCAAGAGTGAGAATCAGTAGTAGCACTATGAGAGGGCCCACCAGGGTGGAAATCAGCGTTGTTAACCATGGGGACTGTTGGAACCAGGACTCAAACTATCTCTGTTGGGCCTCTCACTCTCTTCCATGGGGTAGCCCTTCCCTTACTTTGGCCATAGATTTTTTACTACCTCTGAGTGATTCACATAAAAACAACGTTCTTCCTCTAACACAGTACATAGGCCCCCTGAGAAACTTCATACTCAAGATACTTTTGGGGAATTGGGGCGGAGATCTCTTTTTTTCTGTAACTTCTTCCTGCTGTGCATGGGTGTAGGCCTGCCTAGCAGAGCAGAAGTCTCTCTCTACCTGATCTAAGTTGGGGTTTTCCACATCTGAAACCAGCCTCTACCCTTGTAGTAACAGCAATTTAGTTGGCCCCTCTCAGAGATGAAATAGACAAGGGCCAAACAGCAGACCTAACAGGATGGTCATCTCTGGTCCCGGAAACAGAAGGCAACATTTGGGGTGAGGGCTGCAGGCTTTGTGACCCCTTCTGATGGGTTGGTAGTGAGGCAACAGAGCTGTTGCTCCAGGAATCTTGTGTTTAGTCTGAAGTTACCATCTTCCACCTGGGTGGGGGCTCAAAGACATTGTTATGCATATTTCTTTGAGTAGGAACCAGGACTCTGTCTGGAGGCTGTACCAACCTTTGATTGTTTCTGTTTTTATATCCCCTCCCTTCCCTGATTAGCAATTGTTTCAATCCATGCTTTGGAATTCAGGGAAGGCCAAGGAGGCTGAACAAAGTCTATATCCTACAGATAAGAAATGGAGAACACAGAACAGATCTGTACTCCAGAGCCCCACAGAGTCCTGCTCAGGTGTAATTTTAGGGAACTAGGCAACTATGACTGTGATAACTTCCTTCAAAATGGGGCATAGGACTGCCCCAGCTTGGAGTATAGACACTGAATTGGAAGTATTTCTGAGTTCCAAGTTCTAGATCCGAGTCTTGTATGATTAAAATCCTAATCTCATTTTTTTTTTTTTTTTAAGAAGAATAGGTCTGAAACCCAGTCTGGACCTGGCACTTCAGGGGGACTTGTAGCCATGTAGCCAGTTGCCTAGTTTTATAAAAAGTAAGGTTAGTAGCTTTCAGCAGACATTGTTTTAAAGTGATGGCATCCAAGCCTGACACGACTCAGAAAACTCAAAGTGTTTAGCAATACAAGGTCTAATCTGAAAGTACACCCATAGCATCACCTAGTTATTTCCCAGGGTATCTGAACCATAGCTACTCTATTTTGACTTTTAATTGTAAACTTTTCCTTAATAGCCAAAGCAGATTTTACCGTTAATGACATCAGTGTTTCTCTAGGTATGAGAAGATGCAAGAATTGGGACTCATAAAATCTTCTCCTGAAAAGCTCTAACTATCTGAAGGCCTGTTCTGCCAGTTTTTCCCAGAGCACAGAGTGCCTCATTCCTGATTTTTACCCTGAACTCCTTTCAGGGGCGTTCAAAGTCACCAGTTGCAGCGGCCATGATTTAATCTTCGTAGATGTAGATGGCGAGTGTCAGTCTTCAGTTGGCAGAGCCCCTTTTTGCTC
Organism: Oryx dammah; assembly: GCF_014754425.2. Lineage (NCBI taxonomy): Eukaryota > Metazoa > Chordata > Mammalia > Artiodactyla > Bovidae > Oryx > Oryx dammah. Next base: position 1,825 of record NW_024071996.1, read on the forward strand.
ATAAACTTGACCAAGATTGTGAGGGGGGCACTTCATGACCATTTTATCCCATGGTGCTGAGAGTGTCCATTCTCAGGTAAACAGGCCACTCAATGTGCTGTTACTGGACTAGGCCATAAAACAGTATTTTAAATTTTTTGGACCACCTGTCTTACTAGCTTTTTGGTCCAGGAAAATATTCCCTCTTGTTGCTTCTTGCCATATCTAGAGTTACACTGTTACCATCATTGATCTCATATGGGACTATATATTATTCTATTAGAGGCCTCACACACACATTTGACAGTGTAAGAAATAGCAATTTTGTAAAATAGGGGAAATACAAATAACATAGCCAGCAGTATTAGTAAAGTCACAAGTAAGACTTATGTTAAGAACTTCCATTAGATGTAGCCCAGTATATCTTCAGGTCATCTGACTTAGTCTGCCCTGTAGAATCTTTATCTTCCAGGGAAATTACATGTTGGCACCATTTATAAGGCACATAGCCCAGTTTTCTAGTGTTACTAGACTGATTATCTTTAGTATGATTTAATTTTTTTCTTTTCAACATAGAGGAGACTTTAAACCTAAATTACTGTAGCCTGGTATTATCTATATAAATCCATCCCATAATTGTGGGAGATTTTTCCCTCCTTTGCGGAAACTTTTCTTGTCCTGATTGAGCTTGGGTAATAGAAAAAAGCTCAAATTTATAGCCAGAGTCAGAGCAGGCATTATTAATTGGCCTGGTGAGGGGATCCTATCTAGTAATACGATAGTGACCTGAATATGACTATAATTTTAAGTAAATTTTCTCAGGGCCAACCAGTTAGAGTCTGGTAGTAGAGAAATTTACCAAGATAACCCAGAACTAGACACAGGTAATTGGCCACAAACCCAACAATTGGATTTTTAAAACTAGCATAGGATCAGGCCTATGATAGAAAAGCATTTGACTTATATGCAAAGGTCTAAGAAGTCAAGAAAACATAAATGATCATACGAATCAGGTCCAGCATCTTGGGGAAGCTGTCTCCCTCTGAGGTCATCGTCTTCTCATTCTGGTGTACTGTATGTAGTTTCTCCTGATAAAATAAGTCCTTCCATTCATGTTGGAGACAGTCCCTTAAATTATGTCTTTTTCCAGTCCTGGTTGCAGGTCATGAGGCATCTGATCTTTATCCAAAGAGAGATTACTGAGATAAGCTTCAGAAACAAACTTAGGGTGTTCTTTAAGAATTCAATTAAATTTTACATTAACACCACATAACATCAAAGAACTATCTAAGAGATGAATCTTACTAGATGCAGACCTCCATTAACAAACTGGTATTTAGCATTTCAAAATATCTTTTTCTCCTTAAAGTTACTCTTATTTTTATTAAATATAACCAAATTAAGGCTAGTTTGTTTGTAAAATAGGTCTGTTCTCACTGATTTTGGTCTGATGATTTTTATAACCATAATTGATTATAGGCTTTTTATTTTGCTGAAACATTTATAGAGTCTCAGACTGAACTTTTAAAATAAAACAGGGCTGGGAAACTCCCACCAAAGGCTTATCACAGATTTTGCCTAACAAATCTAGGTGAATTCTTCCCTTTTTAAGGTCTCAAAAATTTCTTGAGATTTTTGTATCCGTGAGATAACCTTCCTAACTCATTTGATAAACTTACTGGAAACCTAAGAACTTCCAATTTTTGGAGGAGTCAGATAGAAAATATAATTGTTTTGTTTATAACGTTTGATTTTACCAAAGTATTTTCATAATTAGTTTGAGAGGAAGATTTCCCCTACTCCCTGAAAACATAAGATTCAACCCCGTAATTTTTCAGATAAAAACCATAAAAGTTATAAGCATATTCACTGGCTCATTCAGTCCTTTTGCTAACTTTTGTGAAGTCATCAGGTTTTTCATTAAAATACCAGGACATATCAGAATGTTAAAAACTCCATATAATTTTTAGGATATCTGTATTAGTAATTTTACCCTACATTATAATATGAGCAGATTTATTACTCATTTGATAATCTTTTTTATGTAATTTAACCAACCAAATAAACACAGTTTAATATCTTTCTTTGGGATGCTTTAGGGGCCCTCTGAAGCACCCCAAAGTTAGCTAGAAGCCGAAAGTGCTTCATAGAATGATTTAGGAAGTTTTGTCAACAAATATCTGAAAGGTTTCGAGCACTCAGTCAGATGGGACTATAGGTCACTATGAGACAATAGCTATTCACTCAGCCAACAGAACAGACCATTTAAGAGGCAAATGAACTTAAATCTATTGTCAAATGCAGTTCAACATCTGAAGAAAGCGTGTCCTTTTAACAGATAGAAAACCCAAATTCAAGTTTTTGCGCCAGCTTATTTTTAGTCATTAACAGTTCCAAATTTCTTTAGCTTCTTTGTAAGAGGAAACTAATGTTCAGTAATAAATGTTTCAAAATTTTACTCTATTTGGAAATGAGCTAGCTAGTCAGTGAACTTCCATCACTTAGTTTAGCACAACCCAATTCAAGTTACCCCAATTTGGACAGACTATTTCAGACAGACATTCCTAAAGCATAATTAATTTTAATAGAGTCTATCTGAAAGCTCCTATCTCATTTACATTTTTTTTGAAGTTTTTTTTTTACTTGAGGTAATTTTCTTGTTGACAAACTTGTAACAGATATAATATTTAACATATTAAACCTAGGTACAATGAAAATATTTTTTTTTAACGTTAAGTACTCTAAGACATGTCTATATTAAATAGGTCAACAAACAAATATTAATATCAGGTATTTAACACTGAATATTTCCCAGTTCACATAAACCTGGAATTTATTGTTTAATTTAGAATTACTTGATTTGTAAGCGCTTACCTTTTAAGCCAAATAAATAGATCTCATACACAAATTAACCTCAAAAATATTACCCAGAGACAGAGACATACCAAGATATATTTAGACAGACACAGTGCAAAATCTAGCTTCAAGTCTTTTTTTTTTTTTTTTTCTCAGTGTCAGGAGTTAGAGATAGTCTAGATAAGTGTTTTTAAGAGCCCTGGTCTCAAGGCACAGGGAAAGAAAATCAAGTTCTAACAAACGGCGGCAGGTCTAAACCCATGGTGGCCAGACAAAGCAAAATGGCCACCAAAAATCACAACACAGATCACAGAGTTAAAACACACACATATAAACCCGGCAGTCCTCATCAAAGTGAAAGTGAAGTCGCTCAGTCGTATCAGACTGTTTGTGACCTGTGGACTGTAGCCCACCAAGCCTTTCCATAACATCAAAGATTTTAAGGGAGAAAAGGAAGCCAGGTTGAAAGAAGAAGGGGGAGGAGGCAGGAGAGGGGGGCAAAAGGGGTGGCCTTATAGACGTCTCCTGCCACCTACAGATACCCAGGCGTTACGGGACTTTTCCCTGGGCTTCCAGAGAAGGGAGGACTGGAACTCGGCCCTACCAGAAATCAGAACCAGAATTTGAGTTCTCTGCCAAGAGGAGGTGATCAGTCTCCAATCCTCAGCTCAGGCTGAGGGCCCTTCGACCAGATTTCTGCGTCCAGGACCGGGGGACTAGAAAAACAGGGAAGGATAGGGAGGGTTAAGGAGAGGAGACAGAGAGGGAAGGGGAGAGAGATCAATAAAGTCTCTTGTTTCTTACTGGTCGAGGCACTCTGGCCAGTTGTCCATATCAGGAGGAGACCAGGGACAAAAGGGTCCCAGTTGCGGCCGCTGGGTCTTGTCCATTGGCAGGCAAGCTGGCCCCTGAGTACCCCAAGTGGTCAGGATGTCAGTCTCGGCTTTTTCACCAATAACGATAGATTTTGCGCCCGGCAGGACGTCCACAGAGCCAGCCGCCTCCCCAGCACAATGCCAGGCCTCGGCCTTACGCTGGACTTAACCAGAATTAACACTGGTGTTCAGAGATCTCTCCTCCTAGTGAGGAAACCCCTTCTGCCAGGAGAGTGTTATTCTTCCCAGTTAAAGGGATCCCAGACAAGCCCCCAAATGTTATGCCCAGGGTCCGAGTCCCCAAAACTGAGAGACTAAGACGTCCACAGCAATGCAAAAACATAAAGGGGTTTATTGCTAACTCGAGTTAGGGCCCAGGTGTCATCCAGCACAGTGGAATCCGACAAGAGCCCCGAGCTCTGAATCACATATACTTTTATACAGATGGTTCTTTGTTTCTGTAACAGCATAGCTGATTGGTTAAACCATACGCGCGCACGGGACTTTTAAACCTCACATCTCTATCTGGATTGGCTCGGGTCTGGCACGGGCAGCGGCGGGGGGGCTACGAGGATTTTTCTGATTGGTCTAGCTACACTGCCTGCGGGAGTTCCCAGTGCCTCAGCTTTCCTAGAGACTAACCCTCAGGCCT
>NW_024071997.1:0-6183 GCF_014754425.2 Oryx dammah
TCATTAAATTGACCTTTCAGAATGATTCTCACTAGAGAATCCTTTTACTTATAAGACCAATTGATAAAAAACAAGACCATTAGGAAGAAAGCAAAACATTGTGGTTTAAACCTGGTACCATCCTCTTGAATTATTCTTAAGTCATCTTGTTCAATTTTTAAAATTTTAAGTTGATCCTCTTATTCTTTGAATTATCAGATTATATAAGTACTACTATAACAGTGATTCCACTTTAATTTTATAATTCAGATTTAATTCACTTCACATTAACGATAATTGTTTTAAACTTCCGCTCTTTTTTTTTTTCCACCTTTGAAACCACTCGCTGAATCACTGACTCAAATCTAAAGGGAACAAGTATAATTTTCCAGGTTAATGATTATTTTAAAAATGTTATCATTTTCAATTTGCCTTAGACACAAGCTGGATTTCAACAGATGGAACTCATAATTAAAGACTTGGAATATGAACTCTCCAAAATGAAAAGTGTGCAAGAAGATTCTAATAAAGCAGAGTTGGAAAAATATAAGCAACTCTACCTAGTAGAATGTGAAGTTACAAAGTCATTGGAAGATAAACTAGACAAGTAAGTCAAAACACAGAATCACAGAAACTAAATTTAGTTCATTAATTTGTCTCTAAAGCCTAATTTTTATAGAGTGGGGTACATGAGATTAGTAGGAAGTGAAAGCTAACTAGATGGTCACTGCTAACGGGGCGCCTTAAGACAAACTATTAGTACTGTATGAAGTTGTTCCACACTATTTAAAGGCATACTTATGAAATAGGGGGAAATTAACACATGGATTAAAGACAGGATAAACCACAAAGTGGCTAAAAGTGAAATAGTGACCTGACTGAGGGGTCTGGAGAATGGAAAGGGCAGATCCCACCTACTCCAGGTTTCCCCACTCTCTGAAAGCAGAGCACTCCTAGGAAGCCTTTCATAAGCCAAAGCAGCATAAAGCCAGGAAGCAGGTACCCGAGGACACATTCTGCTAGTCGATACATAAAATGAATATGCACAACTGAAGCACAGGTGCTCCCAGACAGGGTTTAGGACTGTGGCGACTTGATGCTGAGATGTGGGGTGTGGCTTCCGGGGAAGGAGTTCAGTGGGGCCAGTCTCCCTGCTTGGGAAGCGCGATGCCTTTTGCTGTAAAACATACACTGAACACTGTTTAGAGTTTTGGCTTTTTAAATGAGACCAGAAATTGTCTTCATATATATATATATTTTTCTCAATCATCAAAAACAGGTACTGGCATAGGCCCTTCGTAGAAGTGAAGTAACATAAAGTGAACTTTGGAAAAGCAGGGGATACTTGTAATTGATCCTGGGGCTGTTTTAGCTCTTTTCAGCCTCACCCTTTGACTTTCTCATCCTCCCTTGAGATTGGGCTCAAGGTGATACCTCAGAGCCAAACGCTTAATTTCTCCGAGGTCATGAGTGAAACGTGTATACAAGGGTAGTGAAAGCAAGTGCTTGAGAGTGGCTTTAAGGGGTGGGGTGTTTCTTCATCCCTGAACTGTTTCCTGGAGGCAGGTGTGTCCCAGAGGGCAGCAGGTTTCACTGTGAGGCCACCTCCCTTTCTCTCTGATGCCCTTTCTCTCCTCTCCCAACTGTGACTTGTTACTTGAGGAGCCCTAGACACATGTGTACTTCTTCAGAGCAAGGGTACAGCTATCGTTTACAGGAGGTCTGCTCTGTGTTTTCAGTGTTCAAACAGTTTATTGGGAATTCCATTTACTATATGACAATTTTAAAAATGCAGATAATTTAGGGAAACATGAGTAAAGTTGGTGTTTTCCATCTTCCCCAAGACTGGCCGTGATCAGCACCAAACTTGAGGAGAAGAAAGAGCAGAACAGATCTTTACTCAGCCCTCTTAGCACGAGGCCAGTCCTGGAGCCCCTGTGTGTTGGAAATTTCAATAATCCTTTAGTGCCCAATGGAAATCTTACTCCAAGAGCAAACATAGGGTTTTCTACCTCAATTCCACACCCTTCAAATAACAGCATGGAGACTTACTCGACTGAGGTTAGTTCTATTATCTTTTGTTCATTGGGTTTCAGATTTCTGATATGAATGATCCTTATTTTCAATTTGGTGAACTTCTGAGTTGTTTATTTGACTTATGCACACTAAGTAAAAGCTGTCACTAACCGTGCTAATCAAGGAGACATTTCATGATTTTTTTTGTCCTAGATCTCTTGTTTTTAAGAGATACTTTTTAAATTTCTTGAAAAGATGCATTGAAATTCTACTTTAGAAATGAAATCTTATTGCCTAGTAACTGAAAGTATACTTTAAGATGTTTGACTTACTTTCTAGTTGATTTCACTTTGGCAGTGGTTCATAATCATTTTCAAGCTTTGCTGCACCCACCACAGTTTATTTACCCCTAAGCATAAGTGACAATGGCAACCTACTCCAATACTCTTGCCAGGAAAATCCCATGGACAGAGGAGCCTGGTAGGCTGCAGTCCATGGGGTAGCAAAAAGTCGGTCATGACTGAGCGACTTCACTTTCACTTTTCACTTTCATGCTTTGGAGAAGGAAATGGCAGCCCACTCCAGTATTCCTGCCTAGAGAATCCCAGGGATGGGGAACCCTGGTGGGCTGCCATCTACAGGGCCGCAGAGAGTCAGACACGACTGAAGTGACTTGGCAGCAGCAAGCATAAGTGAATCACTGGCATCTAAACACTAACCACATATGGATGTGTTATTATTTGAAAGAATCCTAGATAAATCCTTTTTATGAATTAAACAAACTTGTAATACTAAATCAGAAGATTAATTTTTGGTTTTAGGTTAACATTTTTTGTTATTTTCTTGTACAAGAGTATGTCTTTAATTGTTATTTTACTCATAGAATTTTGATTTAAATTTCTAAAAACTGTCTTGCTGAGCAGTTGTGGAATGTTTCTAAATTTGTAGTTAATGCAAACATTTAAAAATTATAAATGAAGCTCACTTTATCTCTGTCTTGACATCATCTGGATGAATGGTATCTAAGATAGAAATGATGGGGAGTCTTGAAATTGCAACCAGCTTTCACTGTGTTAAAATTGTGGTTAAAATATCCATTTCAGTCAGTGCACATGGGTGTATTGTTTTGATAGTGTTTTTGTGATGTTGGTGATGCAGAGACAAGTAGCCTTTGTTCAATGCAGTCTCAACCTGTTTTCTCATTTGACTTCTTGCCATCATAGAAGAGCAATCTAAAGTTTCTTCGACAGCACTGTGGCTATGTTGGGTGTTAGTACTTGAGAGCCGTGAAACTGGAGGACGTGCTTTAGCTGTGCAGTCACAGAGGGCCTCTGAAAACTTCATCCCAAGTCAGACACTTCCCCATGCAGGCCTAAGTGGAGGAAACAAGTGCTTGAGCCCCATCCCAGACACAGGCTGCCTACTGCAGACCCAAGTTCACGGTGCTGTGGGCACATAACATCTTTTCAAAGAAGAGATTTGGAACCAAGCAAGCACTTCTTAGTTCCTTGTCCCAAACTCACCCGTTAGATAAATCTCCTCTCCTCTCATACAGAGGGTAGGAGTATAAGTCCTCCCCTTGAAACTTCAGGCTGAGTAAATGAAGTTCATCTGTAATTTCTGACCAGATTTAGATTAGAATTGAGATTACACTCATACTTTTTGTATAAACTAACTAATGATGAGAGCTTGGATAGAAGTATGCTAGACAGTAAAGAGAGATCTGTGGCATGTTTAAACTTTGCTCTAAATAACCCCAAATGTGGATAATTAATTGTTGACTGATGTTAGCTAATCAGGTTTTATCTGGAGGAAATGAACATCTTTTTAAGGATGAATCTCTTCAGTTTTGGCCTGCTTGATTCAAATAAAGATTTTTCGCTTCAAGTTCTCTGTCTTGTTTTTAAAAAATATTTATTCTTTCTAAATTAACTATATCAATGCTACAAATAGGAATTTGCTATTGATTTATTCTTATTTATGCATTTAAAGCACATAATTTAGTTCAAAAGTCATGTCATGCCACAAGCATTGTTTAATTATATAAGAAGGATTTATATATTCATTTTGTCCATGTTATACTGAAAAATCTATGTGTTTTTTCTTAACCTGAGGAAGTAGCTGGCACAAGACTCAGTAAGAATGCCATTGGCTTTGTTACTTCTTTTGTAGAATTAGGAACTTTGAGTAAATCAATGAGTCTCATACCTTACAAAAGTTTTTTCTTCAAAGAAAACAACCTTTCCTCTAAAAAAAACTTCTGCATGGAACCATGTTATATAAAATGGAGACAAGTATAGAACCGTTTAGCTGAAGAGTGACTTCTCTGTTCCTCACCCCTGCAGTTACACCTGTGGGACCTCCCCCTTCTATGGGATGTAGTTCGGAAACTAACACTTATGAGAGAATCCTTCTTGCTAAACATTTTCAGAATTAAATCTTGCTGGCACATTGTTTCCTTGTATATAATTTTCTCACCTTTCTGTGTTTTCATTAAATGGAAAAGTTTAAAGAAAATCACAGATGTGTTCTCCTTATTAACATTCGACTCAAACTCCTTCCTCCATTTGAACAAGATCTTCACCTAGAAATCAAAATAAAGTCTCAGAAGTACATATTTAGGCCAGGAGCTTTTAGGGGAAAAGATAGTAATCTTGTGGATCATTCCAAGGATTATGGGTCATTCCCTAATTCTCTGAAATTATGTGTACTTGACAGATTGATATTTATTGTACTTTTTATCAGATGAATCTAAATAGCATTCCATATATATATTCTCTGTTATGTATAAGCAGAATAAGTAGGAATTCATTTTCTTTTTTTAATGTGATTTTCTTTTTCTACTGAGGTAATCTTCAGGTTAGGTCTAGTCTCTAAAAGTATTCTTTAAAAGTCACATTTAATAAGTTATAAACATATAACTTGTTTATCTTAAAGAGAAATATTTGACTTATTTCAGATGTAGCGGGAGTTGGACAAGGAGCATAACTAGAGAACTAAGAGAAGGTATGTTGCCAAAATGTATGAATTAAATTTAGAGATTGATTTCTGAAATACACTGTAAACAATAAATGGATTCTCTTTCCATTGTTTGGATAACAGACGCTATGTTAAATATTTTTTTTATACATAGCTAATGAAAAATGTGAAAACACGAGCAGTCATAGTGAAAAATATCCTTCTTCATTTATTTATCATGTACCATAGCTTGAAAAACAGTCTCTGAAGGTCTGTGTATTTCTTTTTATTTCTAGCTGTATCCTTCTTCTACTTCCTCCATCCCTGTGGAGCTGTCTTCATACACCCTGACATTGTTCTCAGAAAACGTGGCATTCATCAACTTCTCAAGTGTCTGGTAGTGGTTAAGGCTAGGAAACCCAAACTCAAGCAGTCACGTTTGTGTAGCTGTCACTTGGTGGGTGACTTTAAAATTTCTCTGTCACTAGATACGTCACCAGTTTATCTTTTACCCTCAGGAAATGCTCCAAACACCCACATCAATTTGGGTCCTGCCAAAAGTGGTTGGCCTTATCTCTTTACCACCTTACTCTGCCGCTTAGCTCTCCATCTAACTAGCCAGGCTGTGTAGGATCCCACAGCTTCGCTTGCTCACCTCCAGTCTTTGTATGTGCTTCTTCCCTCTATCTCTTGTACTTTTTCCTGTCCTTCAAGTAGCTACATACATATCACCTCCACCAAAAAGCTGGCAGTATTGACACAAAGCTGGCTTCCCCTCCTGAGTGTTCCTTGTTCCATCTTTTATATCTTAGTATTTGTGACTCTGTACGGAAATTGCCTGTTTGTCTGTTTTTTCAGTTTAGGGTATATCGTTTTTCAGGGTGGACTGGGTCACCTTCATCCTGTAATTCCAGTGGTTGTCACAGAACCTTTGCATAAATACATGAGTATTCATCAATTCACTCAATTGCATGAGTACTTGAATGAAGAATGAGAAAACCAGGAGCTCTGATACTCAGACCCACATGCGACCATAAGTAGATTATAAAATTGTAATCTTGATTAGTATTTTATGTTGTGTCATCTATAGATATATTTCATTTTTCAGAATACTAGGAAAGGTCTCAGGTTTTTTGTTTGTTTATTTTACTAATCTTAGTTAACCCAAGTATTTTAGGTAAAGAATATAATTCTTTCCTTTTCTTTCAGTTGATGCTCAGTTTGCATCTC
>NW_024071998.1:0-6179 GCF_014754425.2 Oryx dammah
ATGTCCTTTTCATTATAGGGGACTGGAATGCAAAAGTAGGAAGTCAAGAAACACCTCGAGTAACAGGCAAATTTGGCCTTGGAATGCAGAATGAAGCAGGGCAAAGACTAATACAGTTTTGCCAAGAAAATGCACTGGTCATAGCAAACACCCTCTTCGAACAACACAAGAGAAGACTCTACACATGGACATCACCAGATGGTCAACACCTAAATCAAATTGATTATATTCTTTGCAGCCAAAAATGGAGAAGCTCTATACCATCAACAAAACAAGACCAGGAGCTGATTGTGGCTCAGATCATGAACTCTTTATTACCAAATTCAGACTGAAATTGAAGAAAGTAGGGAAAACGGCTAGACCATTCAGGTATGACCTAAATCAAATCCTTTATGATTATACAGTGGAAGTGAGACATAGATTTAAGGGCCTAAATCTGATAGATAGAGTGCCTGATGAACTATGGGATGAGGTTTGTGACGCTGTACAGGAGACAGGGATCAAGACCATCCCCATGGAAAAGAAATGCAAAAAAGCAAAATGGCTGTCTGGGGAGGCCTTACAAATAGCTGTGAAAAGAAGAGAGGTGAAAAGCAAAGGAGAAAAGGAAAGATATAAGCATCTGAATGCAGAGTTCCAAAGAATAGCAAGAAGAGATAAGAAAGCCTTCCTCGGTGATCAATGCCAAGAAATAGAGGAAAACAACAGAATGGGAAGGACTAGAGATCTCTTCAAGAAAATTAGAGATACCAAGGGAACATTTCATGCAAAGATGGGCTCAATAAAGGACAGAAATGGTATGGACCTAACAGAAGCAGAAGATATTAAGAAGAGGTGGCAAGAATACACAGAAGAACTGTACAAAAAAGATCTTCACGACCCAGATAATCAAGATGGTGTGATCACTCATCTAGAGCCAGACATCCTGGAATGTGAGGTCAAGTGGGCATTAGAAAGCATCACTATGAACAAAGCTAGTGGAGGTGATGAGCTATTTCAAATCCTGAAAGATGATGCTGTGAAAGTGCTGTACTCAATAGGCCAGCAAGTTTGGAAACCTCAGCAGTGGCCAGAGGACTGGAAAAAGTCAGTTTTCATTCCAATCCCAAAGAAAGGCAATGCCAAAGAATGCTCAAACTACCGCACAGTTGCACTCATCTCACATCCTAGTAAAGTAATGTGCAAAATTCTCCAAGCCAGGCTTCAGCAATACATGAACCATGAAATTCCTGATTTTCAAACTGGTTTTAGAAAGGGCAGAGGAACCAGAGGTCAAATTGCCAACATCTCCTGGATCATGGAAAAAGAAAGAGAGTTCCAGAAAAAATCATCTATTTCTGCTTTACTCACTATGCCAAAGACTTTGACAGTGTGGAACACAATAAAGTGTGGAAAATTCTGAAAGAGATGGGAATACCTGACCACCTGACCTGCCTCTTGAGAAATCTGTATGCAGGTCAGGAAGCAAAAGTTAGAACTGGACATGGAACAACAGACTGGTTCCAAATAGGAGAAGGAGTACGTCAAGGCTGTATATTGTCACCCTGCTTCTTTAACTTCTATGCACAGTACATCATGAGAGACGCTGGAAGAAACACAAGCTGGAATCACGATTGCTGGGAGAAATATCAATAACCTCAGATATGCAGATGACACCACCCTTATGGCAGAAAGTGAAGAGGAACTGAAAAGCCTCTTGACGAAAGTGAAAGTGGAGAGTAAAAAAGTTGGCTTAAAGCTCAACATTCAGAAAACGAAGATCATGGCATCCGGTCCCATCACTTCATGGGAAATGGATGGGGAAACAGTGGAAACAGTGTCAAAGTTTATTTTGGGGGGCTCCAAAATCACTGCAGATGGTGATTGCAGCCATGAAATTAAAAGACACTTACTCCTTGGAAGAAAAGTTATGACCAACCTAGATAGCATATTGAAAAGCAGAGACATAACTTTGCCAACAAAGGTCCGTCTAGTCAAGACTAGGAATTTTCCTGTGGTCATGTATGGATGTGAGAGTTGGACTGTGAAGAAGGCTGAGCACTGAAGAATTGATGCTTTTGAACTGTGGTGTTGGAGAAGACTCTTGAGAGTCCCTTCGACTGCAAGGAGATCCAACCAGTCCATTCTGATAGAGATCAGCCATGGGTTTATTTGGAAAGAATGATGCTATAGCTGAAGCTCCAGTACTTTGGCCACCTCATGCAAAGAGTTGACTCATTGGAAAAGACTCTGATGCTGGGAGGGATTGGGGGCAGGAGGAGAAGGAGACGACAGAGGATGAAATGGCTGGATGGGATCACTGACTCTATGGACGTGAGTCTGAGTGAACTCCGGGAGTTGGTGATGGACAGGGTGGTCTGGCGTGCTGCGATTCATGGGGTCACAAAGAGTCGGAGACGACTGAGTGACTGAACTGAACTGAACTATTTCAAAAATGTTATATAAGGAATTTTGTTGGGTTTGGTTATTTATAATAATGATGATAAGACGTTTTGTGTGTGTGTGTGTGTGTGTTTTAGGGCAGGATTTCAATGTCATTTTCTCTCATGTGATTCTGTACTCAGCAAGTGTGCTTCCATAATGATTTGGCTACATAAGTCTTCTCAAAATGCTCCAAGACAGGTGGCATATGCCACATCACATACACTTTGTGATGTCCTTCAGTATTCCACAAGGAGAACTCATCCTTTTTAGACTTCATCTTAGTGTAACATACCCAGACAGATCAATATACTTGCTAAAAACAAAATATGAAAGGAAAACATTGATTACATCATTCACAAAAGCAGTTAAGTTTTTGAACATAACTGAATTATTAATAGCTCAAGAAATAAAGAGAATTGGTGATCTATATATTTTAAAAACACATTCTAAAAATATTCTCTTAAGACATCAAATACTTTTTTTAAAGTACCTTTCTTATGAAATTATATATGTAATTATATGAAGTAAAAAAAAGTTATTTCTATTAGTCAAATAGCAATAAAAAAACAATTATCACTTCAGTTGTGCTTGTCTCTGTCAATATTTTAAAAATGTGGATAGATCTGTGATACCTTTCATGGATATGGTCGAGGTTTCTAAGTTCACTGGAAAGCACTATTAAGAGACAGCAGTGATTGTAAAGACTGATGATCATATAATACTTTTACTAGTTTCAAAGTTAAAGAATGTCCATGGTTGTTGTTCAGTCGGTCAGATGTGTCTAACTCTTTGTGACCTCCTGACCCCACGCCAGGCTTCTCTCTCCTTCACCATTTCCCAGAGCTTGCTCAAACTCATGAGTATATTTTGTAGCCAGAATTTCTACAATATGACATCTACTGTAATAAATGATTGTGACCTAAAATTAGTGTTTACAAAATACTCAATACTAATCACATGTAATCAGTGATAAACTTTTATATTTATCAAATGAAACTAAAAATTGATAAATCATTACATGAAATTCTACTTAAGACATTAAAGTGAAACACTAATAAATAATTAATATATTTAAAATTGTATATGTACTGACTCATTTTTAGAAACACTAACTTCAAATGATACTTTGGAATCCACTCTGTCAAAAACAGAATGTGCATCAAAGACTATTCAATTGTATTTTACACCTTAACAAAATTTATTTTTTCATTAAAAAAAAATCCTACTCATCAGCATTCAACATGCTTCTCAGTAAATTTTATACAATCACTGGCTTCAGTTGACTGCTTCAGGAATAACAAAAAGCAATTGAAACTAAAACCTCAGTACTAGCAGTGGAGCTTTATTTTGTATTGTGGGTTTTGGGGGTATTGACCTTTGGTTTATTTTCTTGAAACATACTTACCGTAAGGAAGAACAACACTTTATTTGAATTGCCTTTCAAAAATTTCGGTAAAATATATATATTTTTTCCTTTTGATAATCTTTACTTGAGGTATCAAATTTCTCTGTAAAAATGTCTTTGAAAATTATAAGATTCAACAGAAATACATGCACACATGTATCATTCAGATATGAGTCTGTCTACAAGTAAGAGAAAGCACAAACAAAAGTGACTCACACAGATAGTGCTTTATTTGTTTCTCATGTTACAAAAAGTCCTGAGTAAGTGACTGCTAGAATAATCTTGAAATGTTAAGGCCAATGTAGTTTTATATTTTATTTTTTTTCTGTTTAAATAAAATTCCCTATTCTCTTATGACCTTAAAATTGTTGTGTGATCCTAGACATATTGTTTTCCTTCAGAATAAAAAGAAAGAGTAGATAAAAATGGGGGTCAGTGCATCTCTGTTTATTAGGGTTGTGACAGAGCTAGCAGCATGGAGAACTAGCTAAGTGAATATTTGACTAAAAAAGGAAATTGATGTTGACTGTAAGACTGAGGTAATCTACAATGACTTCTGGAATATTTATAGCAAACATTTACAGATATTTCATAAAAGTGTAGATTAACTCTGTTGTCTGTTCTTATGAGTTGAATTGGGTACCCCTTAAAATATATATTAAAATTCCTAACTCCTAGTACCTCAGGATGTGAACTTACTTGGAAATAGGGTCATTATAGATGTAATTAGTTAAGATGAGGTCATACTGGAGTGGTATGAGCTCTAATTCAATAGGACAGGTGTCCTTACAAAGAGAGGAGGGAGGTGCAGAGAAGACATCCATGTGAATACACAGGGATATAATTAAGATATATAGGAGGATGTAGGCAAAGATTAGAGTTATATTACCACAAACTTAAGAATGTCTGGGGCTACCAGGAGCTGTAAAGGGCAAGGAAGGGTATTCCTCTGGAGGCTTCAAACTGGGAATGACACTTGCAATACCTTGATTTCAGTCTTCTGGTCTGCAGAAATGTGTGAAAATAAATATCTCTTGTTTAAAGATACTCAGTTTCTTACTGCAGCCCTGTGAAGCCAGTATGGCACTTACCAAATGTCACTCTACAAAATAATTACTGTTAAAAAATTAGTGAATTTTCCCCATAAATTTCCTTAATTGGATATCATAAAATGAAAATGAAAGTCAATCAGTCGTGTCTGACTCTTTGCAATCCTATATACTATACAGTCCATGGAATTCTCCAAGCCAGAATACTGGAGTGGGTAGTCAGTCCCTTCTCCAGGGGATGCCCCCTCTCCAGAGCCACCAGGGAAGCTCAAGAATACTGGAATGGGTAACCTATCCCTTCTCTAGCAGATCTTCCTGATCCAGGAATTGAACTGGGGTCTCCTGCATTGCAGGTGGATTATTTACTAACTGAACTACCAGGGAATACATGGATATCATAAAGATATTCATAAACATATACTTAGATATTAGTTATGTGAATTAGTTGCCTTGGGCACTACCTCATATTTCTTCCAATCACTACAATGCCCACAGCCAGAACTAGTACTTATTGGTGGGCTTTGGCCCATTTCATGCTTAAAGCATCTACCCTGAAGCAGAGTCAGCTCATCCTTCATGTTTAGTCCTTAGAGATTTTCTAATGCTGTTGTAAGAGATGCCAGCTGGAGCCTGCTTGTCTGAAAGGCAGGCTTGCCTACAAGTTATGGAACATTCCTGTCCACTTAGGAAACAAATAATGGAGGATAGAAACTAGTAAATAAATACTTCTTTAAATTCTCAAACAATTCTTTGTTTCTAAGTTTTTTTCACTTTTACAGGAATATAATTGGCATACAGCACTGTATAAGCTTAAGGTATAAAGCATAATGATTTCTTCTTTTAGGAATATGTATATATGCATATATACATATATATATATATATATATATACATATGTATATATATATAGTGAGATGGTCAAACAAGAGATGTCAAGAGTGAATGTCGACATTCTAGGAATCAGCAAACTAAAATGGACAGGAATTGGTGAATTTAACTCAGATGACCATTATATCTACTACTGCAGACAGGACTCCCTCAGAAGAAATGGAGTAGCCATCATGGTCAATAAAAGAGTCTGAAATGCAGTACTTGGATGCAATCTCAAAAACGACAGAATGACCTCTGTTCGTCTCCAAGGCAAACCATTCAATATCACAGTAATCTATGTCCCAACCAGTAATGCTGAAGAAGCTGAAGTTGAACGGTTCTATGAAGACCTCCAAGACCTTTTAGAAATAACACCCAAAAAATATGTCCTTTTCATTATAGGGGACTGGAATGCAAAAGTAGGAAGTCAA
>NW_024071999.1:0-6179 GCF_014754425.2 Oryx dammah
ATGTCCTTTTCATTATAGGGGACTGGAATGCAAAAGTAGGAAGTCAAGAAACACCTGGAGTAACAGGCAAATTTGTCTTTGGAATGCAGAATGATGCAGGGCAAAGACTAATACAGTTTTGCCAAGAAAATGCACTGGTCATAGCAAACACCCTCTTCGAACAACACAAGAGAAGACTCTACACATGGACATCACCAGATGGTCAACACCTAAATCAGATTGATTATATTCTTTGCAGCCAAAGATGGAGAAGCTCTATACCGTCAACAAAACAAGACCAGGAGCTGATTGTGGCTCAGATCATGAACTCTTTATTACCAAATTCAGACTGAAATTGAAGAAAGTAGGGAAAACGGCTAGACCATTCAGGTATGACCTAAATCAAATCCTTTATGATTATACAGTGGAAGTGAGACATAGATTTAAGGGCCTAAATCTGATAGATAGAGTGCCTGATGAACTATGGGATGAGGTTTGTGACGCTGTACAGGAGACAGGGATCAAGACCATCCCCATGGAAAAGAAATGCAAAAAAGCAAAATGGCTGTCTGGGGAGGCCTTACAAATAGCTGTGAAAAGAAGAGAGGTGAAAAGCAAAGGAGAAAAGGAAAGATATAAGCATCTGAATGCAGAGTTCCAAAGAATAGCAAGAAGAGATAAGAAAGCCTTCCTCGGTGATCAATGCCAAGAAATAGAGGAAAACAACAGAATGGGAAGGACTAGAGATCTCTTCAAGAAAATTAGAGATACCAAGGGAACATTTCATGCAAAGATGGGCTCAATAAAGGACAGAAATGGTATGGACCTAACAGAAGCAGAAGATATTAAGAAGAGGTGGCAAGAATACACAGAAGAACTGTACAAAAAAGATCTTCACGACCCAGATAATCAAGATGGTGTGATCACTCATCTAGAGCCAGACATCCTGGAATGTGAGGTCAAGTGGGCATTAGAAAGCATCACTATGAACAAAGCTAGTGGAGGTGATGAGCTATTTCAAATCCTGAAAGATGATGCTGTGAAAGTGCTGTACTCAATAGGCCAGCAAGTTTGGAAACCTCAGCAGTGGCCAGAGGACTGGAAAAAGTCAGTTTTCATTCCAATCCCAAAGAAAGGCAATGCCAAAGAATGCTCAAACTACCGCACAGTTGCACTCATCTCACATCCTAGTAAAGTAATGTGCAAAATTCTCCAAGCCAGGCTTCAGCAATACATGAACCATGAAATTCCTGATTTTCAAACTGGTTTTAGAAAGGGCAGAGGAACCAGAGGTCAAATTGCCAACATCTCCTGGATCATGGAAAAAGAAAGAGAGTTCCAGAAAAAATCATCTATTTCTGCTTTACTCACTATGCCAAAGACTTTGACAGTGTGGAACACAATAAAGTGTGGAAAATTCTGAAAGAGATGGGAATACCTGACCACCTGACCTGCCTCTTGAGAAATCTGTATGCAGGTCAGGAAGCAAAAGTTAGAACTGGACATGGAACAACAGACTGGTTCCAAATAGGAGAAGGAGTACGTCAAGGCTGTATATTGTCACCCTGCTTCTTTAACTTCTATGCACAGTACATCATGAGAGACGCTGGAAGAAACACAAGCTGGAATCACGATTGCTGGGAGAAATATCAATAACCTCAGATATGCAGATGACACCACCCTTATGGCAGAAAGTGAAGAGGAACTGAAAAGCCTCTTGACGAAAGTGAAAGTGGAGAGTAAAAAAGTTGGCTTAAAGCTCAACATTCAGAAAACGAAGATCATGGCATCCGGTCCCATCACTTCATGGGAAATGGATGGGGAAACAGTGGAAACAGTGTCAAAGTTTATTTTGGGGGGCTCCAAAATCACTGCAGATGGTGATTGCAGCCATGAAATTAAAAGACACTTACTCCTTGGAAGAAAAGTTATGACCAACCTAGATAGCATATTGAAAAGCAGAGACATAACTTTGCCAACAAAGGTCCGTCTAGTCAAGACTAGGAATTTTCCTGTGGTCATGTATGGATGTGAGAGTTGGACTGTGAAGAAGGCTGAGCACTGAAGAATTGATGCTTTTGAACTGTGGTGTTGGAGAAGACTCTTGAGAGTCCCTTCGACTGCAAGGAGATCCAACCAGTCCATTCTGATAGAGATCAGCCATGGGTTTATTTGGAAAGAATGATGCTATAGCTGAAGCTCCAGTACTTTGGCCACCTCATGCAAAGAGTTGACTCATTGGAAAAGACTCTGATGCTGGGAGGGATTGGGGGCAGGAGGAGAAGGAGACGACAGAGGATGAAATGGCTGGATGGGATCACTGACTCTATGGACGTGAGTCTGAGTGAACTCCGGGAGTTGGTGATGGACAGGGTGGTCTGGCGTGCTGCGATTCATGGGGTCACAAAGAGTCGGAGACGACTGAGTGACTGAACTGAACTGAACTATTTCAAAAATGTTATATAAGGAATTTTGTTGGGTTTGGTTATTTATAATAATGATGATAAGACGTTTTGTGTGTGTGTGTGTGTGTGTTTTAGGGCAGGATTTCAATGTCATTTTCTCTCATGTGATTCTGTACTCAGCAAGTGTGCTTCCATAATGATTTGGCTACATAAGTCTTCTCAAAATGCTCCAAGACAGGTGGCATATGCCACATCACATACACTTTGTGATGTCCTTCAGTATTCCACAAGGAGAACTCATCCTTTTTAGACTTCATCTTAGTGTAACATACCCAGACAGATCAATATACTTGCTAAAAACAAAATATGAAAGGAAAACATTGATTACATCATTCACAAAAGCAGTTAAGTTTTTGAACATAACTGAATTATTAATAGCTCAAGAAATAAAGAGAATTGGTGATCTATATATTTTAAAAACACATTCTAAAAATATTCTCTTAAGACATCAAATACTTTTTTTAAAGTACCTTTCTTATGAAATTATATATGTAATTATATGAAGTAAAAAAAAGTTATTTCTATTAGTCAAATAGCAATAAAAAAACAATTATCACTTCAGTTGTGCTTGTCTCTGTCAATATTTTAAAAATGTGGATAGATCTGTGATACCTTTCATGGATATGGTCGAGGTTTCTAAGTTCACTGGAAAGCACTATTAAGAGACAGCAGTGATTGTAAAGACTGATGATCATATAATACTTTTACTAGTTTCAAAGTTAAAGAATGTCCATGGTTGTTGTTCAGTCGGTCAGATGTGTCTAACTCTTTGTGACCTCCTGACCCCACGCCAGGCTTCTCTCTCCTTCACCATTTCCCAGAGCTTGCTCAAACTCATGAGTATATTTTGTAGCCAGAATTTCTACAATATGACATCTACTGTAATAAATGATTGTGACCTAAAATTAGTGTTTACAAAATACTCAATACTAATCACATGTAATCAGTGATAAACTTTTATATTTATCAAATGAAACTAAAAATTGATAAATCATTACATGAAATTCTACTTAAGACATTAAAGTGAAACACTAATAAATAATTAATATATTTAAAATTGTATATGTACTGACTCATTTTTAGAAACACTAACTTCAAATGATACTTTGGAATCCACTCTGTCAAAAACAGAATGTGCATCAAAGACTATTCAATTGTATTTTACACCTTAACAAAATTTATTTTTTCATTAAAAAAAAATCCTACTCATCAGCATTCAACATGCTTCTCAGTAAATTTTATACAATCACTGGCTTCAGTTGACTGCTTCAGGAATAACAAAAAGCAATTGAAACTAAAACCTCAGTACTAGCAGTGGAGCTTTATTTTGTATTGTGGGTTTTGGGGGTATTGACCTTTGGTTTATTTTCTTGAAACATACTCACCGTAAGGAAGAACAACACTTTATTTGAATTGCCTTTCAAAAATTTCGGTAAAATATATATATTTTTTCCTTTTGATAATCTTTACTTGAGGTATCAAATTTCTCTGTAAAAATGTCTTTGAAAATTATAAGATTCAACAGAAATACATGCACACATGTATCATTCAGATATGAGTCTGTCTACAAGTAAGAGAAAGCACAAACAAAAGTGACTCACACAGATAGTGCTTTATTTGTTTCTCATGTTACAAAAAGTCCTGAGTAAGTGACTGCTAGAATAATCTTGAAATGTTAAGGCCAATGTAGTTTTATATTTTATTTTTTTTCTGTTTAAATAAAATTCCCTATTCTCTTATGACCTTAAAATTGTTGTGTGATCCTAGACATATTGTTTTCCTTCAGAATAAAAAGAAAGAGTAGATAAAAATGGGGGTCAGTGCATCTCTGTTTATTAGGGTTGTGACAGAGCTAGCAGCATGGAGAACTAGCTAAGTGAATATTTGACTAAAAAAGGAAATTGATGTTGACTGTAAGACTGAGGTAATCTACAATGACTTCTGGAATATTTATAGCAAACATTTACAGATATTTCATAAAAGTGTAGATTAACTCTGTTGTCTGTTCTTATGAGTTGAATTGGGTACCCCTTAAAATATATATTAAAATTCCTAACTCCTAGTACCTCAGGATGTGAACTTACTTGGAAATAGGGTCATTATAGATGTAATTAGTTAAGATGAGGTCATACTGGAGTGGTATGAGCTCTAATTCAATAGGACAGGTGTCCTTACAAAGAGAGGAGGGAGGTGCAGAGAAGACATCCATGTGAATACACAGGGATATAATTAAGATATATAGGAGGATGTAGGCAAAGATTAGAGTTATATTACCACAAACTTAAGAATGTCTGGGGCTACCAGGAGCTGTAAAGGGCAAGGAAGGGTATTCCTCTGGAGGCTTCAAACTGGGAATGACACTTGCAATACCTTGATTTCAGTCTTCTGGTCTGCAGAAATGTGTGAAAATAAATATCTCTTGTTTAAAGATACTCAGTTTCTTACTGCAGCCCTGTGAAGCCAGTATGGCACTTACCAAATGTCACTCTACAAAATAATTACTGTTAAAAAATTAGTGAATTTTCCCCATAAATTTCCTTAATTGGATATCATAAAATGAAAATGAAAGTCAATCAGTCGTGTCTGACTCTTTGCAATCCTATATACTATACAGTCCATGGAATTCTCCAAGCCAGAATACTGGAGTGGGTAGTCAGTCCCTTCTCCAGGGGATGCCCCCTCTCCAGAGCCACCAGGGAAGCTCAAGAATACTGGAATGGGTAACCTATCCCTTCTCTAGCAGATCTTCCTGATCCAGGAATTGAACTGGGGTCTCCTGCATTGCAGGTGGATTATTTACTAACTGAACTACCAGGGAATACATGGATATCATAAAGATATTCATAAACATATACTTAGATATTAGTTATGTGAATTAGTTGCCTTGGGCACTACCTCATATTTCTTCCAATCACTACAATGCCCACAGCCAGAACTAGTACTTATTGGTGGGCTTTGGCCCATTTCATGCTTAAAGCATCTACCCTGAAGCAGAGTCAGCTCATCCTTCATGTTTAGTCCTTAGAGATTTTCTAATGCTGTTGTAAGAGATGCCAGCTGGAGCCTGCTTGTCTGAAAGGCAGGCTTGCCTACAAGTTATGGAACATTCCTGTCCACTTAGGAAACAAATAATGGAGGATAGAAACTAGTAAATAAATACTTCTTTAAATTCTCAAACAATTCTTTGTTTCTAAGTTTTTTTCACTTTTACAGGAATATAATTGGCATACAGCACTGTATAAGCTTAAGGTATAAAGCATAATGATTTCTTCTTTTAGGAATATGTATATATGCATATATACATATATATATATATATATATATACATATGTATATATATATAGTGAGATGGTCAAACAAGAGATGTCAAGAGTGAATGTCGACATTCTAGGAATCAGCAAACTAAAATGGACAGGAATTGGTGAATTTAACTCAGATGACCATTATATCTACTACTGCAGACAGGACTCCCTCAGAAGAAATGGAGTAGCCATCATGGTCAATAAAAGAGTCTGAAATGCAGTACTTGGATGCAATCTCAAAAACGACAGAATGACCTCTGTTCGTCTCCAAGGCAAACCATTCAATATCACAGTAA
The DNA here is from genome assembly GCF_014754425.2 of Oryx dammah. Taxonomy (NCBI): domain Eukaryota; kingdom Metazoa; phylum Chordata; class Mammalia; order Artiodactyla; family Bovidae; genus Oryx; species Oryx dammah. The sequence goes on from NW_024071999.1 coordinate 6,043, forward strand.
TCTATGTCCCAACCAGTAATGCTGAAGAAGCTGAAGTTGAACGGTTCTATGAAGACCTCCAAGACCTTTTAGAAATAACACCCAAAAAATATGTCCTTTTCATTATAGGGGACTGGAATGCAAAAGTAGGAAGTCAA
>NW_024072000.1:0-6175 GCF_014754425.2 Oryx dammah
GAACTAAAATAGACTGGAATGGGTGAATTTAATTCAGATGACCATTATATCTACTACTGTGGGCAGGAATCCCTCAGAAGAAATGGAGTAGCCATCATGGTCAACAAAAGAGTCCAAAATGCAGTACTTGGATGCAATCTCAAAAACGACAGAATGATCTCTGTTCATTTCCAAGGCAAACCATTCAACATCACAGTAATCCAAAGCTATGCCCCAATCAGTAACGCTGAAGAAGCTGAAGTTGAACGGTTCTATGAAGACCCACAAGACCTTTTAGAACTAACACCCAAAAAAGATGTCCTTTTCATTATAGGGGACTGGAATGCAAAAGTAGGAAGTCAAGAAACACCTGGAGTAACAGGCAAATTTGGCCTTGGAATGCAGAATGAAGCAGGGCAAAGACTAATAGAGTTTTGCCAAGAAAATGCCCTGGTCATAGCGAACACCCTCTTCCAATAACACAAGAGAAGACTCTACATGTGGACATCACCAGATGGTCAACACCGAAATCAGATTGATTATATTCTCTGCAGCCAAAGATGGAGACGCTCTATACAGTCAACAAAAACAAGACCAGGAGCTGACTGTGGCTCAGATCATGAACTCCTTATTACCAAATTCAGACTCAAATTGAAGAAAGCAAGGAAAACCGCTAGACCATTCAGGTATGACCTAAATCAAATCCCTTATGATTATACAGTGGAAGTGAGAAATAGATTGAAGGGCCTAGATCTGATAGAGTGCCTGATGAACTATGGAATGAGGTTCGTGACATTGTACAGGAGACAGGGATCAAGACCATCCCCATGGAAAAGAAATGCGAAAAAGCAAAATGGCTGTTTGGGGAGGCCTTACAAATAGCTGTGAAAAGAAGAGAAGTGAAAAGCAAAGGAGAAAAGGAAAGATATAAGCATCTGAACGCAGAGTTCCAAAGAAGAGCAAGAAGAGATAAGAAAGCCTTCTTCAGGGATCAATACAAAGAAATAGAGGAAAACAACAGAATAGGAAAGACTAGAGATCTCTTCAAGAAAATTAAGAGATACCAAGGGAACATTTCATGCAAAGATGGGCTCAATAAAGGACAGAAATAGTATGGGCCTAACAGAAGCAGAAGATATTAAGAAGAGGTGGCAAGAATACACGGAAGAACTGTACAAGAAAGATCATCACGACCCAGATAATCATGATGGTGTGAACACTCATCTAGAGCCAGACAACCTGGAATGTGAAGTTAAGTGGGCCTTGGAAAGCATCACTATGAACAAAGCTAGTGGAGGTAATGGAATTCCAGTTAAGCTGTTTCAAATCCTGAAAGATGATGTTGTGAAAGTGGTGCACTCAATATGCCAGCAAATTTGGAAAACTCAGCAGTGGCCACAGGACTGGAAAAGGTCAGTTTTCATTCCAATCCCAAAGAAAGGCAATGCCAAAGAATGCTCAAACTACCACACAATTGCACTCATCTCACATGCTGGTAAAGTAATGCTCAAAATTCTCCAAGACAGGCTTCAGCAATACATGATCTGTGAACTTCCTGATGTTCAAACTGGTTTTAGAAAAGGCAGAAGAACCAGAGATCAAATTGCCAACATCCGCTGGATCATTGAAAAAGCAAGAGAGTTCCAGAAAATCTATTTCTGCTTTATTGACTATGCCAAAGCCTTTGACTGTTTGGATCACAATAAATGTGGAAAATTCTGAAAGAGATGGAAATACCAGACCACCTGTCCTGCCTCTTGAGAAATCTGTATGCACGTCAGGAAGCAACAGTTAGAACTGGACATGGAACAACAAACTGGTTCCAAATAGGAAAAGAAGTATGTCAAGGCTGTATATTGTCACCCTGCTTATTTAACTTCTATGCAGAGTACATCATGAGAAATGCTGGACTGGAAGAAACACAAGCTGGAATCAAGATTGCCGGGAGAAATATCAATAACCTCAGATATGCAGATGACACCACGCTTATGGCAGAAAGTGAAGAGGAACTAAAAAGCCTCTTGATGAAAGTGAAAGTGGAGAGTGAAAAAGTTGGCCTACAGCTCAACATTCAAAAAACCAAGATCATGGCATCCAGTCCCATCACTCTTTGGGAAATAGATGGGGAAACAGTAGAAACAGTGTCAGACTTTATTTTTTGGTGCTCCAAAATCACTGCAGATGGTGATTGCAGCCATGAAATCAAAAGACGCTTACTCCTTGGAAGAAAAGTTATGACCAACCTAGGTAACATATTCAAAAGCAGAGACATTACTTTGCCAACTAAGGTCCAGCAGGTCTAGGCTATGGTTTTTCCTGTGGTCATGTATGGATGTGAGGATTGGACTGTGAAGAAGGTTGAGCACTGAAGAATTGATGCTTTTGAACTGTGGTGTTGGAGAAGACTCTTGAGAGTCCCTTGGACTGCAAGGGGATCCAACCAGCCCATTCTGAACGAGATCAGCCCTGCAATTTCTTTAGAATGAATGATGCTAAAGCTGAAACTCCAGTATTTTGGCCACCTCATGCGAAGAATTGACTCATTGGAAAAGATTCCGATGCTGAGAGGGATTGGGGGCAGGAGAAGAAGGGGACGCCTGAGGATGAGATGGCTGGATGGCATCACTGACCTGAGGGGCATGGGTCTGAGTGAACTCTGAAAGTTGGTGATGGACAGGGAGGTCTGCCATGCTGTGATTCATGGGGTCGCAAAGAGTCGGACACGACTGAGCGACTGAACTGAACTGGGAAAAAATTAAAAAGCCAGTATATAATGAATAATGTAATAAATGATGTCAAAAACACCCTGGAGTGTACAAATAGTAGAATAATGGAGACAGAAGATAGGATTAGTGAAGTAGACGATAGAATGTTAGAAACAAGTGAATCAGAGAGGAGAAAAGAAACACGAATTAAAAGAAATAAGGACAAGCCCAGAGACCTCTGGGACAATGTTAAATGCCCCAACATTCAAATAGTAGGACTCCTAGAAGAAGAAGACAAAAAGAAAGACCATGAGAAAAAACTTCAGGAGATAATAGTTGAAAATTTCCCTAAAATGAGGAAGGAAATAGCCACCGAATTCCAAGAGTCTGAGAGAGTCCCAAACAGGGTAAACCCAAGGCGAAACACCTCCAAGACACATATTAATCAAATTAACAAAGAACAAACACAAGGAACAAATATTAAAAGCAGCAAGGGAAAAACAACAGATAACACACAACCGGATTCCCATAAGGATAACAGCTAATCTTTCAATAGAAGCTCTGCAAGCCAGGAGGGAATGGCAGGACATATTTAAAGTGATGAAAGAAAATAACCTACACCCCAGATTACTGTACCCAGCAAGGATCTCATTCAAATAAGCAGGAGAAATCAAAAGTTTTACAGACAAGCAAAAGCTGAGAGAATTTAGCACCGCCAAACCAGCTCTCCAACAAATGCTAAAGGATTTTGTCTAGACAGGAAACAGAGAAACGGTGTATAAACTCAAACTCAAATCAACAAACTAAATGGCAATGGGATCATACTTATCAATAATTACCTTAAATGTAAATGGGTTGAATGTCCCAACCAAAAGACAAAGACTGGCTGAATGGATACAAAAACAAGACCCCTATATATGTTGTCTACAAGCGACCAACCTCAAAACATGGCACACAGACAGACTGAAAGTGAAGGGCTGGAGAAAGATATTCCATGCAAATAGAGACCAAAAGAAAGCAGGAGTAGCAATACTCATATCAGATAAAATACACTTTAAAACAATGGCTGTGTAAGAGACAAAGAAGGACACTACACAATGATCAAAGGATCAATCCAAGAAGAAGATATAACAATGATAAATGTATATGCACCCAACATAGTAGCACTGCAATATGTAAGGCAAATGCTAAGAAGTATGAAAGGGAAATTAACAATAACACAATAATAGTGGGAGACTTTAATACCCCACTCATACCCATGGATAGGTCAATAAACAGAAAATTAACAAAGAAACACAAACTTTAAATAATACATTAGACCAGGTGGACCTAATTGATATCTCTAGGACATTTCACTTCAAAACAATGAATTTCACCTTTTTCTCAAGTGCACATGGAACCTTCTCCAGGATAGATCACATGCTGGCCCATAAATCTAGCCTTAGTAAATTCAAAAAAATTGAATCATTCCAAGCATCTTTTCTGACCACAATACAGTAAGATTAAATCTCAATTACAGGAGAAAAACTATTAAAAATTCCAACATATGGAGGCTGAACAACACGCTTCTGAATAACCAACAAATCACAGAAGAAATCAAAAAAGAAATCAAAATATACATAGAAACGAATGAAAATGAAAACACAACAACCCAAAACCTGTGGGACACTGTAAAAGCAGTGTGAAGTTCATAGCAATACAGGCATACCTCAAGAAACAAGAAAAAGGTCAAATAAATAACTACTTCTACACCTAAAGCAACTAGAAAAGGAAAAAATGAAGAACCCCAGGGTTAGTAGAAATAAAGAAATCTTAAAAATTAGGGCAGAAATAAATGCAAAAGAAACAAAAGAAACCATAGCAAAAATCAACAAAGCCAAAAGCTGGTTCTTTGAGAGGATAAATAAAATTGACAAACCATTAACCAGACTCATCAAGAAACAAAGGGAGAAAAATCGAATCAATAAAATTAGAAATGAAAATGGAGAGATCACAACAGAACAGAGAAATACATAGGATCATAAGAGACTACTATCAGCAATTATATGCCAATAAAATGGACAACGTGGAAGAAGTAGACAAATTCTTAGAAAAGTACCACTCTCCAAAACTGAACCAGGAAGAAATAGAAAATCTTAACAGACCCATCACAAGCACAGAAATTGAAACTGTGATCAGAAATCTTCCAGCAAACAAAAGCCCAGGTCCAGACGGCTTCACAGCTGAATTCTACCAAAAAATTAGGGAAGAGCTAACACGTATCCTACTCAAACTCTGCCAGAAAATTGCAGAGGAAGGTAAACTTCCAAACTCATTCTATGAGGCCACTATCACCCTAATACCAAAACCTGACAAAGATGCCACCAAAAAAGAAAACTACAGGCCAATATCACTGATGAACATACATGCAAAAATCCTTAAGAAAATTCCAGCAATCAGAATCCAACAACACATTAAAAAGATCATACACCATGACCAAGTGGGCTTTATCCCAAGAATGCAAGGATTCTTCAATATCCACAAATCAATCAATGTGATACACCACATTAACAAATTGAAAGATAAAAACCATATGATTATCTCAATAGATGCAGAGAAAGCCTTTGACAAAATTCAACATCCATTTATGATAAAAACTCTCCAGAAAGTAGTCATAGAAGGAACATACCTCAACATAATAAAAGCTATATATGACAAACCCACAGCAAACATTATCCTCAATGGTGAAAAATTGAAAGCATTTCCCCTAAAGTCAGAAACAAGACAAGGGTGCCCACTTTCACCACTACTGTTCAATGGTATTTTTCACAGAGTTAGAACAAAATAATTTCACAATTTGTATGGAAATACAAAAAACCTCGAATAGCCAAAGCAATCTTGAGAAAGAAGAAAGAAACTGGAGGAATCAACCTGCTTGACTTCAGGCTCTACTACAAAGCCACAGTCATCAAGACAGTATGATATTGGCACAAAGACAGAAATATAGATCAGTGGAACAGAATAGAAAGCCCAGAGATAAACCCACGCACCTATGGACACCTTATCTTTGACAAAGGAGGCAAGAATATACAATGGAGAAAAGACAATCTCTTTAACAAGTGGTGCTGGGAAAACTGGTCAACCACTTGTAAAAGAATGAAACTAGAACACTTTCTAACACTATACACAAAAATAAACTCAAAATGGATTAAAGATCTAAATGTAAGACCAGAAACTATAAAACTCCTAGAGGAGAACATAGGCAAAACACTCTCTTACATAAATCACAGCAGGATCCTACACTCCCAGAAGTAAAATAAAGTAAAAATAAAAATTTTTTAAAAATAAAATAAAATATTGAGTCTTAGCAAAAACAAAAAAAAAAAGCAAAAATAAACAAATGGGATCTAATTAAAATTAAAAGGTTCTGCACAACAAAGGAAACTATAAGCAAGGTGAAAAGACAGCCTTCAGAATGGGAGAAAATAATAGCAAATGAAGCAACTGACAAA
>NW_024072001.1:0-6174 GCF_014754425.2 Oryx dammah
GTCCATCCTAAAGGAGATCAGTCCTGGGTGTTCATTGGAAGGACTGATGTTGAAGCTGACACTCCAATACTTTGGCCACCTGATGCGAAGAGGAAACTCATTTGAAAAGACCCTGATGCTGGGAAAGATTGAAGGCAGGAGGAGAAGGGGATGACAGAGGATGAGACGGTTGGATGGCATCACCGACTCAGTGGACATGGGTTTGTGTGGACTCCGGGAGTTGGTGATGGACAGGGAGGCCTGGTGTGCTGCGGTTCATGGGGTCACAAAGAGTTGGACATGACTGAGTGACTGAACTGAACTGAACTGGCAGTCCAGTGGTTAGGACTCAGTGCTTCCATTGCCAGAGGTCGGGTTCAATCCCTGGATGGGGAATTAAGGTCCCCCAAGCTGCATGGTGCAATAAAAAAAAAAGTTATTGATAAAAAAAATGCTAACCATCATCTAACCCTTCACTGACTCATAAACTTTTTGTAATAGTAACATCAAAAACCACTAATCACAGATCACCATAACAAATATAATAATAATAACAAGAAGGCTTAATATATTGTCAGAATTACCAAAATGTGACATACAAAGTGAGCAAATGTGGTTGGAAAAATGATGTCAATAGATTTACTCGAGGCAAGGTTGTCCAAAACCTTCCATTTGTAAAAAAAAAAAAAAAAAAAAAAAAAAGGACACCTGTGAAGCACAATAAAGTGAAGTTCAATAAAATGCTGCTGCTGCTGCTGCTGCTAAGTCACTGCAGTCGTGTCTGACTCTGTGCGACCCCATAGATGGCAGCCCACCAGGCTCTGCCGTCCCTGGGATTCTCCAGGCAAGAACTCTGGAGTGGGTTGCCATTTCCTTCTCCAATGCATGAAAGTGAAAAGTGAAAGTGAAGTCGCTTGGTCATGTCTGACTCTTAGCAACCCCATGGACTGCAGCCCACCAGGCTCCTCCATCCATGGGATTTTCCACTGAAGTGGGGTGCCATTGCCTCCTCCGTCAATAAAATGAGGTATGTTTATAGTTTGGGGGAAGAAAAACTCAAACAGAAGACCAAAGCCCTAGCTGAAAAAGTATAAACAGAATAATAGCAAACAATTCAATAGTATGTTAACAGAATCATTCACCGTGACCAAATAGGATTTAGTGCACGAATGTAAAGACTTCTGTTTTTCAGATTATTTTATTAAAAAAGAAATAAAATCTTGCAGATTAAAAAATCAGAAAATATAGATAAGTATAAAGAAAATAAAGATTACCCAGAATTTTGTCACCCAAAGAGAATCACTAGCACATATAGTTAACTAGAAGATTGCACTACACTACACATTGTGGTAATGCTCCTTCCCACACTCATTTACACAGCTTTAAACGACATGAAATAAGCAATGTACATGGCCAAAAAGCAGCTGCCTCCAGGGGATCAGGCAGAGTTTCTGGGTCCCTAACACCACATGGAGCAGGCTCAGTTGCAACCATTGGATTAAACCCAGTGCTGAGTACAACTCTGGGCAGCCACCCTTTCAGTTTAACACCTATGTGTACAGTATGCTGGGTGCTTTGTCTCTGAGATTAAGTGCCAAATCACATCCCTCCTAGTGCAGCTGCAACTCATCAATCAAGGGTTTCACAACGAATACTTTTGAAAAGCAGGTACAAGCTGACCCACTAACATTCCACATTTATCTTAGTAAACTACTTTCAAGGGAGCAAATACATATAGTGTTGCTTTTATTTTAAATATATATATCTTTATTAAGATATAATTCACACACTGTACAATTCGCCCATTTGAAGCATACAAATGACTAGGTTTTAGTGTATTTATGTTTGTGCAACTATTGCCACAATCTAATTTTAAAACATTTTCATTCTCCCTAAAAGAAACCTGAATTCATTAGCAGTCACTCCCCATTTCCCCCCAAACCTCCCAGCCCTAGGCAATCACTAATCTACCTTGTGTCTCTATTTATACATTTCATTTAAATGGACTCATACAACATATGGCATTTTATGCTTGGTTTCTTTCACTTATATATTTTCAATGTCTATCCATGGTGTAGGATATATCTGTACTTCATTTCTTTTTACTGCCAAATAATATTCCATTTTAATAGATATATTACATTTTACATAGCCATTCATCAGTTGATGGACATTTGGGTTGTTTCTACTTTTTGACTACTATGAATAATGCTGCAATGAACATTCATGTACAACTTTTTGTGTACATCTGTGTTTACATTTCTCTTGGGTACATATCTATGAGTGCTTATTGGTGACAGAGTTTAGGACATGCACTACCCCAGTTTATTATTCTTAGCTCATATCCTTTTTATCTTATTACATTTTCCCACAACTCTCTGCTCTTCATAAAACGTAGCATAAACACATTCATGTTTAACCACTTCTTCAGGTCTTCATTTCCCTATCAAAGCTCCTGTGTCACATAAAACTTGTATCAAATAAATCTGTAAGCTTTTTTCTTGTTAATCCATCTTTTGTTACAGGGGCCCCAGCTGAGAACTTAGAAGGGTAGAAGAAAAATTCTCTTTCTCTCCCCTCCCCTATCTTGGCTATTTGTATATCTTCATTGGAAAAAATATCTATTCAGATTCTTTGCCCATTTCAAAATTGGGCTATCTTTTATTATTGAGTTGTAGGAGTTCTTTATGCATTTTGGATACATTCTCTTACCAGACACATAGTTTCCAAAACTTTTCTCCCATTCTGTGGGTTGTCTTTTTACTTTCTTGATGTATCATTAGCACCATCAGTTCAGTTTGGTTCAGTTGCTCAGTCATGTCTGACTCTTTGCGATCCCATGAATTGCAGCATGCCAGGCCTCCCTGTCCATCACCAACTCCTGGAGTCTACCCAAACCTATGTCCATTGAGTCGGTGATGGACAGGGAGGCCTGGCATGCTGCAATTCATGGGATCGCAAAGAGTCAGACATGACTGAGCAACTGAACCAAACTGAACTGATGGTGCTAATGATACATCAAGAAAGTAAAAAGACAACCCACAGAATGGGAGAAAAGTTTTGGAAACTATGTGTCTGGTAAGAGAATGTATCCAAAATGCATAAAGAACTCCTACAACTCAATAATAAAAGATAGCCCAATTTTGAAATGGGCAAAGAATCTGAATAGATATTTTTTCCAATGAAGATATACAAATAGCCAAGATAGGGGAGGGGAGAGAAAGAGAATTTTTCTTCTACCCTTCTAAGTTCTCAGCTGGGGCCCCTGTAACAAAAGATGGATTAACAAGAAAAAAGCTTACAGATTTATTTGATACAAGTTTTATGTGACACAGGAGCTTTGATAGGGAAATGAAGACCTGAAGAAGTGGTTAAACATGAATGTGTTTATGCTACGTTTTATGAAGAGCAGAGAGTTGTGGGAAAATGTAATAAGATAAAAAGGATATGAGCTAAGAATAATAAACTGGGGTAGTGCATGTCCTAAACTCTGTCACCAATAAGCACTCATAGATATGTACCCAAGAGAAATGTAAACACAGATGTACACAAAAAGTTGTACATGAATGTTCATTGCAGCATTATTCATAGTAGTCAAAAAGTAGAAACAACCCAAATGTCCATCAACTGATGAATGGCTATGTAAAATGTAATATATCTATTAAAATGGAATATTATTTGGCAGTAAAAAGAAATGAAGTACAGATATATCCTACACCATGGATAGACATTGAAAATATATAAGTGAAAGAAACCAAGCATAAAATGCCATATGTTGTATGAGTCCATTTAAATGAAATGTATAAATAGAGACACAAGGTAGATTAGTGATTGCCTAGGGCTGGGAGGTTTGGGGGGAAATGGGGAGTGACTGCTAATGAATTCAGGTTTCTTTTAGGGAGAATGAAAATGTTTTAAAATTAGATTGTGGCAATAGTTGCACAAACATAAATACACTAAAACCTAGTCATTTGTATGCTTCAAATGGGCGAATTGTACAGTGTGTGAATTATATCTTAATAAAGATATATATATTTAAAATAAAAGCAACACTATATGTATTTGCTCCCTTGAAAGTAGTTTACTAAGATAAATGTGGAATGTTAGTGGGTCAGCTTGTACCTGCTTTTCAAAAGTATTCGTTGTGAAACCCTTGATTGATGAGTTGCAGCTGCACTAGGAGGGATGTGATTTGGCACTTAATCTCAGAGACAAAGCACCCAGCATACTGTACACATAGGTGTTAAACTGAAAGGGTGGCTGCCCAGAGTTGTACTCAGCACTGGGTTTAATCCAATGGTTGCAACTGAGCCTGCTCCATGTGGTGTTAGGGACCCAGAAACTCTGCCTGATCCCCTGGAGGCAGCTGCTTTTTGGCCATGTACATTGCTTATTTCATGTCGTTTAAAGCTGTGTAAATGAGTGTGGGAAGGAGCATTACCACAATGTGTAGTGTAGTGCAATCTTCTAGTTAACTATATGTGCTAGTGATTCTCTTTGGGTGACAAAATTCTGGGTAATCTTTATTTTCTTTATACTTATCTATATTTTCTGATTTTTTAATCTGCAAGATTTTATTTCTTTTTTAATAAAATAATCTGAAAAACAGAAGTCTTTACATTCGTGCACTAAATCCTATTTGGTCACGGTGAATGATTCTGTTAACATACTATTGAATTGTTTGCTATTATTCTGTTTATACTTTTTCAGCTAGGGCTTTGGTCTTCTGTTTGAGTTTTTCTTCCCCCAAACTATAAACATACCTCATTTTATTGACGGAGGAGGCAATGGCACCCCACTTCAGTGGAAAATCCCATGGATGGAGGAGCCTGGTGGGCTGCAGTCCATGGGGTTGCTAAGAGTCAGACATGACCAAGCGACTTCACTTTCACTTTTCACTTTCATGCATTGGAGAAGGAAATGGCAACCCACTCCAGAGTTCTTGCCTGGAGAATCCCAGGGACGGCAGAGCCTGGTGGGCTGCCATCTATGGGGTCGCACAGAGTCAGACACGACTGCAGTGACTTAGCAGCAGCAGCAGCAGCAGCATTTTATTGAACTTCACTTTATTGTGCTTCACAGGTGTCCTTTTTTTTTTTTTTTTTTTTTTTTTTACAAATGGAAGGTTTTGGACAACCTTGCCTCGAGTAAATCTATTGACATCATTTTTCCAACCACATTTGCTCACTTTGTATGTCACATTTTGGTAATTCTGACAATATATTAAGCCTTCTTGTTATTATTATTATATTTGTTATGGTGATCTGTGATTAGTGGTTTTTGATGTTACTATTACAAAAAGTTTATGAGTCAGTGAAGGGTTAGATGATGGTTAGCATTTTTTTTATCAATAACTTTTTTTTTTATTGCACCATGCAGCTTGGGGGACCTTAATTCCCCATCCAGGGATTGAACCCGACCTCTGGCAATGGAAGCACTGAGTCCTAACCACTGGACTGCCAGTTCAGTTCAGTTCAGTCACTCAGTCATGTCCAACTCTTTGTGACCCCATGAACCGCAGCACACCAGGCCTCCCTGTCCATCACCAACTCCCGGAGTCCACACAAACCCATGTCCACTGAGTCGGTGATGCCATCCAACCGTCTCATCCTCTGTCATCCCCTTCTCCTCCTGCCTTCAATCTTTCCCAGCATCAGGGTCTTTTCAAATGAGTTTCCTCTTCGCATCAGGTGGCCAAAGTATTGGAGTGTCAGCTTCAACATCAGTCCTTCCAATGAACACCCAGGACTGATCTCCTTTAGGATGGACTAGTTGGATCTCCTTGCAGTCCAAGGGACTCTCAAGAGTCTTCCCCAGCAACACAGTTCAAAAGCATCAATTCTTCAGCACTCAGCTTTCTTTGTAATCCAAATCTCACATCCATACATGACTACTGGAAAAACCATAGGCTTGACTAGATGAACCTTTGTTGACAAAGTAATGTCTCTGCTTTTTAATATGCTGTCTAGGTTGGTCATAAATTTCCTTCCAAGGAGTAAGCGTCTTTTAATTTCATGGCTGCAATCACCATCTGCAGTGATTTTGGAGCCCCCCAAAATAAAGTCTGACACTGTTGCCACTGTTTCCCCAACTATTTGCCATGAAGTGATGGGACCAGATGCCATGAAGTGATGGGACCAGATGCCATGATCTTAGTTTTCTGAATGTTGAGCTTTAAGCCAACTTTTTCACTCT
>NW_024072003.1:0-6170 GCF_014754425.2 Oryx dammah
TTTCTCTTACCTTGGGCATTGGGTATCTCTTCAGTGTCAACTAATGTTGTATGTTATATCCCTAATCTTTATAACTAAAAGTGTGTACCTTTCAACGACCTTCCTTGAACTCCTCTGCCCTTATCCTCGGTATCTGGTAACCACAAGTCTGATCTCTTTCTCTATGAGTTTGGTGGGTATGAGTTTGGGGTTCTGTTTGTTTGCTTTTCTTTAAGAATCCACATATATGTGATATCATACATTTGTCTTTCTCTGAGTTATTTCACTTAGCATAATGCCTTATAGTTTCATCCATGATGTAGCAAACAAGAAAATTTCCTTGTTTTTTATGGCTGAATAATATTCCAATGTATTTATATACCAATTATTTATCCATTCATCCACTTATGGACACTTGGGTTGTTTCCATATCTTGGCTATTGCAAATAGTGCTACTATGGACTTAAGGGTACAGATACCTTTTCAAGTTATTGTTTTTGTTACTTTTGGATTTGACTACATGAAAAAGTTGAGTTTTAGGCCAACTTTCTCACTTTCTGCTTTCATGTTCATCAAGAGGCTCTTTAGTTCCTTTTCATTTTCTGCCATAATGGTGGTAACATCTGCATATCTGAGGTTATTGATATTTCTCCTGGCAATCTTGATTCCAGCTTGTGCTTCATCCAGCCCAGCATTTTGCATGATGTACTAGGCATATAAGTTAAATAGCAGGGTGACAATATATAGCCTTGATGTACTTTTTTCCCAACTTGGAACCAGTCTGTTGCCTCATGTCCAGTTCTAACTATTGCTTCTGACCTCCATATAGATTTCTCAGGAGGCAGGTCAGATGATCTGGTATTCCCAACTCTTTAAGAATTTCCCACAGCTTTTTTGTGATCCACAGAGCCAAAGGCTTTGTCATAGTCAATAAAGCAGAAGTAGATGTTTTTCTGGAACTCTCTTGCTTTTTCCATGATCCAACGGATGTTGGCAATTTGATCTCTGGTCCCTCCACTTTGTCTAAATGCAGCTTGAACATCTGAAAGTTCTCAGTTCACATACTGTTGAAACCTTAATTGGAGAATTTTGAGCATTAATTTGCTAGCATGTGAGATGGGTGCAATTGTATGGTAGTTTGAACATTCTTTGGCATTGCCTTTCTTAGGGATTGGAATGAAAACTGAGCATTTCCAGTCCTGTGGCCACTGCTAACTGTTGCAAATTTGCTGGCATCATATTGAATGCAGCACTTTCAATAGCTCACCTGGAATTCCATCACCTCCACTGGCTTTGTTCATAGTAATGCTTCCTAAGCCTCACTTGACTTCACATTCCAGGATGTCTGTCTCTAGGTGACTATTCACACCATCATGGCTATCTGGGTCATTAGGATTTTTTTGTATAGTTCTTATGTGTATTCTTGCCACCTCTTTTTAATATCTTCTGCTTCTGTTAAGTCCATACCATTTCTGTCCTTTATTGTGCTCATCTTTGCATGAAATATTTCCTTGGTATCTCTAATTTTCTTGAAGAGATCTCTAGTCTCTCCCATCCTATTGTTTTCCTCTGTTTCTTTGCACTGATCACTTAGGAAGGCTTTCTTATATCTCCTTACTATTCTTTGGAACTCTGCATTCAGATGGGTATATCTTTCCATTTATCCTTTTCCTTTCTCTTCTTTTCTCAGCTATTTGTAAGGCCTCCTCAGACAACTATTTTAACTTTTTGCATTTCTGTTTCTTGGAGATGGTTTTGATCACTGCCTCCTGTACAATACTGAAAGAAAGTGAAGTCGTTTAGTTGTGTCTGACTCTTTGCAACACCATGGACTACAGCCTACAGGATCCTCCATCCATGGGATTTTCCGGGCAAGAATACTGGAGTGGCTTGCCATTTCCTTCTCCAGGAGATGTTCCCAACCCAGGGATTGAACCTGGGTCTCCCACATTGTAGGCAGATGCTTTACCATCTGAACCACCAGGGAAGTCCTGTACAATATTACAAACCTCCATCCATAGGTCTTCAGGCACTCTGTCTGTCAGATCTAATCCCTTGAATCTATTTGCCACTTCTAGCCTATAATCCTAAGGGATTTGATATAAGTCATACCTGAATGGTCTGGTGGTTTTCACTACTTTTTTAACTTAAGTCTGAATTTGGCAATAAGGAGTTCATGATCTGAGCCACAGTCATCTCCCAGTCTTGTTTTTCTGACTGTATAGAACTTCTCCATCTTTGGCTGCAAAGATTATAATCAATCTGATTTTGATATTGACCATCTGGTGATATCTATATGTAGAGTTGTCTCTTGTTGGGACTTGTTGGGAGAGGATGTTTGCTATGACCAGTGCATTCTCTTGGCAAATCTATATTACCCTTTTCCCTGCTTCATTTTCAACATTCAAAAAACTAAGATCATGGCATCCAGTTCCATCACTTCAAGACAAATAAATGGGGAAACAATGGAAACAGTGACAGACTTTATTTTCCTGGGTTCCAAAATCACTGCAGATGGTGACTGCAGCCATGAAATTAAAAGATGCTTGTTCCTTGGAAGAAAAGCTCTGACAAACCTAGACAGCATATTAAAAAGCAGAGACATTACTTTGCTGACAAAAGTCCGTCCAGCCAAAGCCATGGTTTTTCCAGCAGTCATGTATGGATGTGAGAGTTAGACCATAAAGAAAGCTGAGCACTGAAGAATTGATCTTTTGAGCTGTGGTGTTTGAGAAGACTCTTGAGAGTCCCTTGGATTACAAGGAGATCAAACCAGTCAGTCCTAAAGGAAATGAGTCCTGAATATTCATTGGAAGGACTGATGTTGAAGCTGAAGCTCCAATACTTTGGCCACTTGATGCAAAGAACTGACTCCTTAGAAAAGACCCTGATGCCGAGAAAGATTGAAAGCAGGAGAAGGGAACGACATAGGATGAGATGTTTGATTGGCATCACCATCTCAATTTACATGAGTTTTGAGCAAGCTCCAGGAGTTGGTGATGGACAGGGAAGCCTGGCGTGCTGCAGTCCATGGGGTTGTAAAGAGTCAGACATGACTGAGCAACTGAACCGACTGACTGACTGACATGAAAATGTAGAAGTTTTTTACTACAAGGACCATAGCAATTTTTTTAAAAAAGGAAATACTGAGGCATAAACTTTTGCAACATATTTGACATATCTCAATTCTGTCTGAATCTGTAAGTCCATATATATTTATGAAACAAGTAACATCTGCTGCTGCTGCTGCTAAGTCGCTTCAGTCGTGCCCGACCCTGTGCAGCCCCATAGATGGCAGCCCACCAGGCTCTCCCGTCCCTGGGATTCTCCAGGCAAGAACACTGGAGTGGGTTGCCATTTCCTTCTCCAATGCGTGAAAGTGAAGTCGCTCCATCGTGTCCGACTCTTAGCGACCCCATGGACTGCAACCCACCAGGCTCCTCCATCCATGGGATTTTCCAGGCAAGAGTACTGGAGTGGGGTGCCATTGCCTTCTCCATATATACACTGCTGCTGCTGCTGCTGCTGCTAAGTCACTTCAGTTGTATCTGACTCTGTGCGACCCCATAGACGGTAGCCCACCAGGCTCCCCTGTCCATGGGATTTTCCAGGCAAGAACACTGGAGTGGGGTGCCACTGCCTTCTCTGAAGTAACATCTAGGGAATACCAAAACCATGCATTTTGCCGTGTGTAATCTCTGATTTGTAGTTGCCCTGGGGTTCCTATTCTGAGTGCCAAGACTAGTGGATTCAGCCTAGGACTTTTTTCCCCATGCTTGAAACTCACTGTCCACAGGAACAAAATGTGGCTTATGAGGAGTTCCAGGTAGACAGGACAAGAAAGAAGAAAACACACCAATTCTACTCTGGTAGATGTAGAAAAGTAGAAGACTCAGATAAAAGTATCCAAGCTCTTCCATCCTGAGCCAAATCCAAGATAGCAGAGGGAATTCAGGAAAATGAAGAGAAAAAAGCTGTAAGCAGGGGAGACTTGTGCCCTACTCCCAATGTGAAACTTTGAAAAAGAAGGTAAAATGTCCACCTGAAGTCACTAGAAAGAGAAAGGGCCCAAATTAATACTGTCAGCCTCCTTTGGCTCTTTCTGAGTACGAAATGTTTCTGAGGCTGAAGAGTAGAGAAGCTAACCCAGAGCTAGCTAGAGGGGACAAGGCTCTAGCTGAGGCAGACAAGTGAGTCACCAGGCCCTGACTAAACCAAGAGACTAGCCTCAGTAGAAGATGCCACCAGAGAGCTAAATACCAAGATAGAGAATAAGATACACAGAGAATTAATCAAACACCATTGTACCCTTTATCAAAGGACCCCACGCTGCAAGGGGTCACAGAATACCAGTTCTCACCAATACATAAATATGATTAGCTATATCATTTGGTGAAAGACTAGGTAAAGGAAAGTACATCTTAAAGTCTGAATATGTACTTAGGAGTGCATTATATCTAAAGAGCAGGTCTGACCTACCTGAGATACATTCATTGAGAAGTTTAAGTTCTTCCTTTCCACCACTTCCACCAACAGTCTCCCCCAGGATTGGGGCTCATGAAAAAAGATTACACTATTACAGGAAGTTAATAAACTAAATTTCTTTTCTTTCCGGATAACCTAAGTAAATCTACGACTCTCTTACACATATAAAAGTCTCTTTTAAAGCAAAAAAAAAAAAAAAAAAAAAACAGCTAAGATCACAATTCACAGAAGAAGAAATTAAAAACCTACCATGATCCCAAGAATGAATTCTATTGTAAATTGTGGACTCTGAGTAATAATGATGTGTCAATGTAGATTTATCAATTGTAACAAATATATCACTCTAGTCAGAGATAGTGATAATGAAAGGGGATTACACATGCATGGGGGCAGGGGGTACACAGAGAAACTCTTCCTCTCAATTTCACTGTGAACCTAAAATTTCTCTTAGAAAATGAAGTCTATATATTTAAAAAGCCTATCATAAGAAAACATTTACTCTAATAATTAAAAAAAGAATATACATTAAAGCAATATACCTTTTACGTCTATCAAACTACAATTAGTTTTTTCAGTTAGTTCAGTTCAGTCACTCAGTCGTGTCCGAATCTTTGTGACCCCATGAATTGCAGCATGCCAGGCCTCCCTGTCCATCACCATCTCCCAGAGTTCATTCAGACTCAAGTCCATCGAGTCAGTGATGCCATCCAGCCATCTCATCCTCGGTCATCCCCTTCTCCTGCCTCCAATCCCTCCCAGCATCAGAGTCTTTTCCAGTGAGTCAACTCTTCGCATGAGGTGGCCAAAGTACTGGAGGTTCACCTTTAGCATCATTCCTTCCAAAGAAATCCCAGGGCTGATCTCCTTCAGAACAGACTGGTTGGATCTCCTTGCAGTCCAAGGGACTCTCAAGAGTCTTCTCCAACACCACAGTTCAAACGCATCAATTCTTTGGCGCTCAGCCTTCTTCACAGTCCAACTCTCACAACCATACATGAACACAGGAAAAACCATAGCCTTGACTAGACGGACCTCAGTCAGCAAAGTAATGTCTCTGCTTTTGAATATGCTATCTAGGTTGGTCATAACTTTTCTTCCAAGGAGTAAGCATCTTAATTTCATGGCTGCAATCACCATCGGCAGTGATTTTGGAGCCCCCAAAAATAAAGTCTGACACTGTTTCTACTGTTTCCCTGTCTATTTCCCATGAAGTGATGGGACCAGATGCCATGATCGTTTTCTGAATGTTGAGCTTTAAGCCAACTTTTTCACTCTCCTCTTTTGCTTTCATCAAGAGGCTTTTGAGTTCCTCTTCACTTTCTGCCATAAGGGTGGTGTCATCTGCATATCTGAGGTTATTGATATTTCTCCCGGCAATCTTGATTCCAGCTTGTGTTTCTTCCAGTCCAGCGTTTCTCATGATGTACTCTGCATAGAAGTTAAATAAGCAGGGTGACAATATACAGCCTTGACGTACTCCTTTTCCTATTTGGAACCAGTCTGTTCCATGTGCAGTTCTAACTGTTGCTTCCTGACCTGCATACAGCTTTCTCAAGAGGCAGGTTAGGTGGTCTGGTATTCCCATCTCTCAGAATTTTCCACAGTTTATTGTGATTCACACAGTCAAAGGCTTTGGCATAGTCAATAAAGCAGAAATAGATGTTTTTCTGGAACTCTCTTGCTTTTTCCATGATCCAGCAGATGTT
>NW_024072004.1:0-6169 GCF_014754425.2 Oryx dammah
AGAACCCTCAAACTTCACTGGCTTTCCTTTGCTACTTCAGGCACTGATTCTCCAAGGAATAAAAATTCAAAGATACTTTTCAAGAAATAAACTAAGAAGACTTTTCAGGGTAATGTACATACACACACACGTATATACATACACTCAGCTATTAGCTCTTCCTGGGAAAAGCCTGACAGGAAAAATCAGTCTGAGTTACCATTTTTCTCCCGTAAAATACTGACGCTAGACCTATAAACATGTTCTTGTAAGCTATAAATCTGGCTTCCCATTTTAAAATGCCCAATTCCTTACCTTTCTTTTGTCTCGTTCTTCCGAACATGCAACACCAAACCTCCTCAGTCGACCCCTAGCTAAACTAATGTTGAACTCAGCCCTGCCTCTTCCGTCAAGAGCATAAGGAAGCGGGTGTATGGCGTGAGGAGACAAGCGTAAGGAACCTGGATGTATCGCGAGATGAGCCGCAGAAAAAGTACTGCAGGAGGAAAATACAGAGGCAGAGGAGGGGTAGATGGAGACCTTTGAGGGACAGTCTAAAAAAAATAAAAATAAAAAGAGCAAAATATTCTACTAGATTTGCCAGTCACGTTAACTTAACCACTATAAAATACAGAAGAGAACTCTTACCATCACATGTTTTTCAATAATTTATTGCCATCTCAAATGTCGCCAGTATCATCACTCTTGGCATGACATATTGTTTAATTGTGTGTGATTTTCCTTTTCCTTCATACGAAAGAAAAGTAAAAACAAGAAAAAAATAATGAAAATATTTAAAATATTTCGGAGTTGCAAGCCTTAGTGTCTTTGAAGTAAACATATTTGGAACTTTCTCATTAAGCAAATACAGGTAATGTTTTACACTAAAAATCTCAAAAGTAACAAAGTGAAGAGATCCACTACGGACAGTTTCTCCAATTTCTGTCACCTCAGTTTCTGCATAATAAATACAATTTTCAGCTAACGCATGTCTATACCTGAAAAAACTCTGCTGCCAGATTATTTTTCCCTAATATCAAACTCTTCCTTCTAGGAATTAACATGCAAAATCATATCTAATAGAAGAAAATGCACTTAATGAAGGACAGAACTAAAACTTCTTTTCCAAGGGTTTCTCTAGAATTTATCTACGTAGTTTATATAGCCATTTAATGTATATATATATATATATACACATACACACACATACATAAATATTTATACATGTATATATATTTATACTTATATAAGATTTAATATATACATATATATATGTAAGTATATTAAATTTTACTACTCTTAAAAAGCAATAGTATAGCTCCTTTTCAGTGCTTATGTCTTATTTTAATACTGATGTCTACTAATCTTTATAGTTCCCCAATCACAGAAATACTTAGAATTTCTTAGTAAGCTGTTACAAATAAGGAATATAGTGTTGACTGGTTCTTCTAAAGTAGTGATTGATCTTTTTAATATATCTTCTTTTGGTAAGTCCCTGGAGAAGGAAATGGCAACCCATTTTGGTATTCTTGCCTGAAGAAGCCCATGGACAGAAGAGCACTGGGGCACTGGCGAGCCCCAGTCCATGGAGTCTCAAAGATATGGGACAGAACTGAGCAAACATGCTGTAGGTAAATGGGGCTTTTGTGATGACTCAGTGGAAAAGAAACTTCCTCCAATACAGAAGACCTGAGTTTGATCCCTGGCTCAGAACAATCCCCTGGAGAAGAAAATGGCCACCCTCTCCAGTATTTTTGCCCAGAGAATTTCACGGGTGAGGAGCTTGGCAGGTTACAGGCCATGGAGTCGCAAAGAGCCAGAGACAGCTAAGCTGTCAAGAACATGTAGGTAAACAACTCAGTAGTGAAATCATGAACCAAAGGTAAACACGCCTTAATATATTTGTATAAGATATAGTTTAGAAAATAATTTTTAGAGTAATGCTTACCAGTCTATTAGTATTAATGTCTCACTACAGAACCATTCTAATAGTATATGTCTATATTACTACAGTCTTACTTGAAAGTTTTCCTATGGCTCTATCAGTATTTGTGATTACCTTTTTTCATTTCAACAGGTAAAATGGGCCCTTTGTTTTAATTTAATATCTCTTTGGGAAAGCAAACGTCATTGATGCATTTTACTGATATGGCAGTAACTAACGTTACAAAACTTAAACCATGTAAGCAATTACAGTCAACTAATAATCAGATGATAATTAGTTCAAATAAAGACTTACCACATTAACCAATGCGAGTACACATTGGAAAAGCATTCCTGGAAATAAAGCATTATGATAGCTGCCATCGAAAGCATGAGAACATGCTCCAATGATTTAAAAAGTGATTAATACACATGATAGTGATTTGTCACTTTCTGTACACTTATCAGAATAAATCAGCCATTTATTGTGACACAAAGGCGTACACTGCAGTGCAGACACAGTGTCCCCTGCCCTGGGAATCCTGGGTAGGAACTGGCGGCCAGGAGTTGAGCAGCTCGAAGGGGTCAGAGGCCCGTAGTGGGTAAGGGCTGCAGCTGGAGCCAGAGCCAAGAGAGAGAAGCTACTGAGTCCTTCATGATGAACTGTGTGGGGACACCTTTTCCTCTCCTTTGTGTAAGTTGATAGTTTGGGTAGTGAAGCGATGGCTGAATGTCAAAACCTTTCTGCAGGACCTTGCCAGGGGAATCAGACTCTGCCTGGGGAATTTGCACTGTCTCAAAGTTGGATGCTTGAATTCAACAAAAGAGGGAGGAGCAGCCTCCAAAAAGGGCAAGCAGTATCCTGGCTCAGAGAGAAGCCCAGAGCACAGAGAGGAAGCAGGAAAGTGAGCCACATGTTGTTGGCAGAACTTTTCACTGCTGCCCTTGTGATGGCGGAGTTTTCTGATTCAGTCTCCTCTTGTTTTATGAACTTTTTAATCCTGTGTTTCAGTCAGTAGTGGCCCATATTATTGGTAATCCATGTCTGCATGGAGAGTTTTGGTCATGGCTGAAGTTCTTCTTCAGGTCAATTATCTGATCTCTCTCTGTGCTCCCCCTCTTCATTCTCATCAATGTTGTGAACACGATTCGCTTCCAGGATTTAGCTGACCTGGCATTTGAGGGGTCAAGGAGGGAACCTCACCCATTCTCTAACAGCAGAATTACTGCTGACGTGCTCTTTAGCCTTTCACTGTAGTCTCTCTTGCTCCTCCAGGGTATGTTTGTCAGCCTTTGTACCATTCATTTTGGCCAGTTGCTTAGTCTCCTGCATACATCTCTTCTCTGTTCACTTCTGTACCCATTATATTGCTTTGAAAATTGTTGGTTCAGTAAAGGCATTGGAATGCACCAGCAGTATCAACATAGAAAGAAACTGGCCTTCCTACTTTGGACTTGGTTTACCCCTGGGTTTCCAATGTAAGATGGCAATGCGCTCTCCTGCATTGTGGCTGCCTCTTCTCTGTTCTCTTTCCTTTATTCATTATCAGTGCCAGTGAAACAAAGACACCTGGCAAAGCACATCTTTTCAACTGAATGTCTTCTTCTTGGTGGTTTTCTTAAACGGCAGAGTTTTCCACTAGATGCTCTCCTGTGTAGCTTCATTTCTGCAGAGAAGTTCCCTCACCACACCCTTCTACTGCCAGACTGAAACTGCTGCCAGCCACTAAGTTATCTGCCATCTGGAGGGGGTGGATGGGAACAGGAAGACTTCATGGGAACTCTTTTTCCTCGTTCACCACTTCCCCCTCGACCCGCTGCCCCCCAAGGAAGGTGGAGCATACCCTTTGAGGGCTCTGCCCATGTTTCCCTTATCTCTGAAGAATCCGGGGAATCCAGATTTTTGCGTTCGGTGCATGTAAGGCAGAATCTTCCTGACACCACCATGGACGTGGCGAAGACATGTGGGACAATCCTGTGAGATATTACCCTAGGAAGGAAGGTTCTGCCGTGAGTGGTAACTGACAGAGACACGTGTGGTGAGGGTGTCTGGAGTTGGGCCCTGAAGGGACAGCCGTGTAGTAGCCAGGACACTGCCCTTTCCCAAGTGGGGATGCTCAGGCTCATGCGAGCTGGCTGCAGAGCCAGATTCTGGGTCCTGCATGTAGCACGTGACCTGCTGAGACTGGGGGCTTTGGAACTCGGTGTGTCCGTTGAAGGGTTAATAGGGTAGCAGAGATGTGCCCGCAAACGGGACTCTCTACTCGGGCTGAACGTCCTTGCAAACGCGGCGCTCTGCCAAAGAGTCTGGACACGGCCTTGAGTTCGATGGTCCCTTGCAAACAAGGGAGCGTTGCCTTCTTGTGATAAGAAGGAGTAGGGGGCTTTGTACAGACTCTGCAGTAGACTGGGCTTTCACTCCCCTTTGCTGTACGGTAACATGTACGCACCTGCGCTGTGCGGAAAAGGCTTATTCATGCAGTCTGGAATTCTGCCTAGGGGGCTTTTATAATAAACCGCAGTTAGTTTTGCGCAGTTCTCTTCCTCCGGCCGGAGTGTGTGTATCGTCTGTCTCTTGCGTGTGTGTCTTGTTTTGTGTCATTTCACTCGTAGTCTCCAACATCTCGCACCCAACGTGGGGCTCGAGTGAAACCGAAAGGGTGAGTAACCCGGGGGGATTTTAAATCCATAGCAGGGGAACTTTTGGGAAAATCATGGGGAATTCCTCACCCTAGCAGGGGAACTTTCAGAAAATCATGGGGAATTCCTCATCATCATTACGGGCACAATACATGGAGTGAGTCAAAGGATTTCTCCACTCCATAGGCGTTAAAGCCTCGACTCCTCGATTGAGTGAGCTCTTTCGCTTGGTGGAGCAATATCGTCATTGGTTGCAGTATCAAACTATGTTACAGGTAAACTCGAAGGAATGGAAAATAATTCAAAAGGAATTGAGAAAGCAACATCAGAAGGGTAATGCGATCCCTTTGAAGTTATGCACTTTGTGTAGTGCTATAACACGGGCTTTGACCTTGCTCTCTACTGATAATGAAGCTAAATCTAACGCTCCAAGGAGGGGAGAAATAATTTATGAGGATGTGTCAGACGTTGGTGGGGCTTCTGCGTCACCCGGAGGCAAGGATACAAATGAGCCTCCTCTTGTAAATGGTGAAACATCTGATAGTTCAGAATCGGATTCGGGGGCTTCTTCGGTTTCATCAGAGGAGGGCAAAGAGATTAGAGAAATGACCCATCTATTGCAGGAGTGGTGGAAATCCCGTAAGGAGGAGAAAAAAATCTACACCTTCTGCTCCTGCTTGTGCTTCTCTTTTCCCCACTGTGGTTACTCGGCCCGACGTGGGCAGGGAACATTGTCGGTTCTCCTTTCCTTTGTCTGTGCTTCGTGATGACGACTTGCCTGCTCCCCCTGGTGGGTTTATCGATCCTCCACAATTGTTTCCCATCCAGAGACACAGCAGAATGGCAGTGCGATAAATGTTCAATACGCTCCTTTGGAATATAAACTTTTTAAAGATCTTAAAGCTGCAGTAGCGCAGTACGGTCCTCAATCTCCCTTTCTTTTGGCTATGCTGGAATCACTGGGAAAAGGCAAATTAATCATTCCGTTAGATGGGGAATCTATTGCCCAAGCTGTCTTGGGGGGTTCTCAATGGTTGCAACTTCGTAGCTGGTGGGAAGGAGCAGCTAGAAAGCAGGCTCGGACTAGTGAGGGACAGAATCCCCCTGGTCCTCTCGAGGACAAGCTAATGGGAGAGGGCCCCTATCGGGCTTTCAGGGAACAGGCTCAGTACTCTGATCAGGACTTACAACAAGTCCACCAGGTCTTTTTACCAGCATGGCGCCGTGTGGTGCCTACTGGCCACGCCCAGCCCTCCTTTGTTAAAACAATGCACGGCCCCAGTGAGCCATATACTGATTTTCTAGCAAGATTGCGGGTAGCTGTGGAATGGGCTGTAAGGAGAGATGAGATTTCAGAGATATTATCACAAACTTTAGCATTTGAAAATGCAAAACCTGAATGCAAGCGTATGCTGGGACCCTTAAAGGGACAGGGTGCATCTATGGCTGAATATATCAGAGCCTGCTCGGGAGTAGGAGGAGCTGAGCATCAGGCTAATGTCTTCGCTACAGCCTTGGCCAAGGCTATGAGACCACCAAAGGGAGGTAACTGCTTCCATTACGGAAAACCTGGTCCTATGAAAAGAGAGTGTCAGAAATTAAAAGCTGATCCAGGTGCAATTCCTAA
>NW_024072005.1:0-6169 GCF_014754425.2 Oryx dammah
TTCTCCGGCCTAGCCTCCCCCTGAGTCTGTCCCGTTTGGTCCTAACATTCCCCCCTGTCTTTTTATCCTTGAGAGGAATCTTCCTCTCTATTCTGAGGCACTGCCTGCTATTGTTGCCTCAGTGCCATTACCTGAACGGTATTGACATGGTCTTTTACAAAGGCAACAAGCTTAGTTATTATGCATGGACCAAAAGTAAGTATTAATAGCAGCACTATTAGAGGGCCCATCAGGGTGGAAATTAGCGTTATTAACCACAGGGACTATTGGAACCAGGACTCAAATTAATCTTGAGACAATTTTTTTTTTTTTTTTTAAACACAGCACATAGGCTCCCTGAGAGACTTCATACTCAAGATATTTTTTGGGAATTGGGGCGGAGGTCTCTTTCTTCTGTAATTTCTTTTTGCTGTGCATGGGCGTAGGCCTGCCTAGCAGAGCAGAAGTCTCTCTACCTGATCTAAGTTGGGGTTTTTACATCTGAAACCAGCTTTTACCCTTATAGTTGCAGCAATTTAGTTGGCCCCTCTCAGAGATGAAATAGACAAGGGCCAAACATGAAACCTAACAGGATGGTCATCTCTGGTCCCCAGAAACAGAAGGCAACATTTGGGGTGAGGGTTACAGGGTTTGTGACCCCTTCTGATGGGTTGGTGGTGAGGCAACAGAGCAGTGCTCCAAGAATCCTGTGTTTAGTCTGAAGTTACCATCTTTTACCTGGGTCGGGGCTCAAAGACATGGTTATGCATATTTCTTTGAGTAGGAACCAGGACTCTGTCTGGAGGCTGTACCAACCTTTGATAGTTTTTGTTTTTGTATCCCCTCCCTTCCCTGATTAGCAATTGTTTGAATCTATGCTTTGGAATTCAGGGAAGGCCAAGGAGGCTGAACAAAGTTTATATCCTACAGATAAGAAATGGAGAACACAGAGCAGATCTGTATTCCAGAACCCCACAGAGTCCCGCTCAGTTTTAATTTTAGGGAACTAGGCAACAATGACTATGATAACTTTCTGTCAAAATGGGGCATAGGACTGCCCCAGCTTGGAGTATAGGCACTGAATCGGAAGTATTCTGAGTTTCAAGTTGTAGATCTGAGTCTTGTATGATTAAAATCCTAATCTCATTTCTTTTAATAGCCAAAGCAGATTTTACCATTAATGACGTCTGTGTTTTTCTAGATATGAGAAGATGCAAGAATTGGGACTCATAAAATCTTTTTCTGAAAAAAATTTAACTATCTGATGGCCTGTTTTGCCAGTTTTTCGCAGAGCACAGAGTGCCTCATTTCTGATTTTTACCCTGAACTCCTTTCAGGGGCGTTGAAAGTCAGCAGTTGCAGTGGCCATGATTTAATCTTTATAGATGCAGATGGCGAGTGTCAGTCTTCAGTTGGCAGAGCCCTTTTTGCTCATAAACTTGACCACGATTATGAGAGGGGCACTGCATGACCATTTTATCCCACGGTGTTGAGAGTGTCCATTTTCAGGTAAACAGGCCACTCAATGTGCTGTTACTGGACTAGGCCATGAAACAGTATCTAAAATTCTCTGGACCACCTGTCTTACTAGCTTTTTGGTCCAGGAAAATATTCCTTTTTGTTGCTTCTTGCCATATCTAGAGTTACACTGTTACCATCATCGATCTCATATGGGACTATATATTATTATTAGAGGCCTCACACACACATTTGACAGTGTAAGAAACAGCAATTTTGTAAAACAGGGGAAATACAAATAACATAGCCAGCAGTATTAGTAAAGTCACAAGTAAGACTTATGTTAAGAACTTCCATTAGATGTAGCCCAGTATATCTTCAGGTCATCTGACTTAGTCTGCCCTGTAGAATCTTTATCTTCCAGGGAAATTACATGTTGGCACCATCTATAAGGCACATAGCCCAGTTTTTTTAGTGTTATTAGACTGATTATCTTTAGTATGATTTAATTTTTTTTTTAAAGTAAATTTTCTCAGGGCCAACCAGTTAAAGTCTGGTAATAGAGAAATTTACCAAGGTAACCCAGAACTAGACATGGGTAATTGGTCACAAACCCAACAATTGGATTGATTTTTAAAACTAGCATAGGATCAGGCCTATGATAGAAAAGCATTTGACTTATATGCAAAGGTCTAAGAAGTCAAGAAAACATAAATAATCATACAACCAGGTCCAGCATCTTGGGGAAGCTGTCTACCTCTGATGTCGTCGTCTTCTCATCCTGGTGTAGTGTAGTTTCTCCTGATAAAAAAGTCCTTCCATCCATGTTAGAGACAGTCCCTTAAATTACGTCTTTTTCCAGTCCTGGTTGCAGGTCATGAGGCATCTGATCTTCATCCAAAGATAGATTATTGAGATAAGCTTCAGAAACAAACTTAGGGTGTTCTTTAAGAATTTAATTAAATTTTACATTAACATCACATAACAGCAAAGAACTATCTAAGAGATGAGTCTTACTAGATGCAGACCTCCATTAACAAACTGGTATTTAACATTTTGAAATATCTTTTTCTCCTTAAAGTTACCCTTATTTTTATTAAATATAACCAAATTAAGGCTAGTTTGTTAGCGAAATAAGTCTGTTCTCCCTGATTTTGGTCTGATGATTTTTATAACCATAATTGATTATAGGCTTTTATTTTGCTGAAACATTTATAGAGTCTCAGACTGAACTTTTAAAATAAAACAGGGCTGGGAAACTCACACCAAAGGCTTATCACAGATTTTGCCTAACAAATCTAGGTGAATTTTTCCCTTTTTAAGGTCTCAAAAATTTTTTTGAGACTTTTGTATCTGTGAGATAACCTTCCTAACTCATTTGATAAACTTACTTGAAACCTAAGAACTTCCAATTTTTAGAGGAGTCAGAAAATATAATTGTTTTGTTTATAACATTTAATTTTACCAAAGTATTGTCATAATTAGTTTGAGAGGAAGATTTTCTCTACTTTCTGAAAACATAACGATTTAAACCCATGATTTTCCAGATAGAAACCATAAAAGTTATAAGCATATTCACTGGTTCATTTAGTCTCTTTGCTAATTTTTGTGAAGTCATCAGGTTTTCTATTAAAATACCAGGACATATCAGAATGTTAAAAACTCCATAATTTTTAGGATAATTGTATTAGTAACTTTACCTTACATTATAATATGAGCAGATTTATTACTCATTTGATAATCTTTTTATGTAATTTAACCAACCAAATAAACACAGTTTAATATCTCTCTTTGGGATGCTTCAGGGGCCCTCTGAAGCACCCCAAGGTTAGCTAGAAGCCAAAAGTGCTTCATAGAATGATTTAGGAAGTTTTGTCAACAAATATCAGAAAGCTTTTGAGCACTCAGTCAGATGGGACTATAGGTCACTGTGAAACAACAGCTATTCACTCAGCCAAAGTAACAATATGGGATTTCAGAGGCAAATACAGAACAGACCATTTAAGAGGCAAATGAACTTAGATCTATTGTCAAATGCAGTTTAACATCTGAAGAAAGTGTGTCTTTTTAACAAAGAGAAAAGCCAAATTCAAGTTTTTGCGCCAGCTTATTTTTAGTCATTAACAGTCCCAAATTTCTTTAGCTTTTTTTGTAAGAGGAAACTAATGTTTAGTAATAAATGTTTTAAAATTTTACTCTATTTGGAAGTGAGCTAGCTAGTCAGTGAACTTCTATCACTTAGTTTAGCACAACCCAATTTAAGTTACCCCAATTTGGACAGACTATTTTAGACAGACATTTTTAAAGCATAATTATTCTTAATAGAGTTTATCTAAAAGCTCATATCTCATTTATATATATATATATATATTTTTTTTTTTTCAGTGTCAGGAGTTAGAGATGGTCTAGATAAGTGTTTTTAAGAGCCCTGGTCTCAAGGCACAGTGAAAGACAATAAAGTTCTAACAAATGGCGGCAGGTCTAAACCACATGGTGGCCAGACAAAGCAAAATGGCCATCAAAAATCACTACACAGAGCACAGAGTTAAAACACACATATATAAACCCGGCAGTCCTCATCAAAGTGAAAGTGAAGTCGCTCAGTCATATCATACTGTTTGTGACCTGCGGACTGTAGCCCACCAAGCCTTTCCGTAACATCAAAGATTTTAAGGGAGGAAAGGAAGCCAGGTTGAAAGAAGAAGGGGGAGGAGGCGGGAGAGGGGGCAAAAAGGGGTGGCCTTACAGACGTCTCCTGCCACCTACAGATACCCAGGCCTTATGGGACTTTTCCCTGGGCTTTCAGAGAAGGGAGGACTGGAACTCGGCCCTACCAGAAATCAGAACCAGAATTTGAGTTCTCTGCCAAGAGGAAGTGATAAGTCTCCAATCCTCAACTCAGGCTGAGGGCCCTTCGACCAGATTTTTGCGTCTAGGACCAGGGAACTAGAAAAAAAAGAGAAGGATAGGAAGGGTTAAGGAGAGGAGACAGAGAGGGAAGGGGAGGGAGATCAATAAAGTCTCTTGTTTCTTACCGGTCGGGGCACTCTGGCCAGTTGTCCGCGTCAGGAAGAGACCAGGGACAAAAGGGTCCCAGTTGCGGCCGCTGGGTCTGGTCCATTGGCAGGCAAGCTGGCCCCTGAGTACCCCGAGTGGTCAGGATGTCAGTCTCGGTGAAGAAGAATCCCACCAGAGTCCCCATTTGTTGCAGGAAGAGGGACCCCTTCCAGGGCCCGAAACTGGGCTCTTGCCTAACACTCGGAAATGAATTGTCCGAGGAGACATATGTGCTGACAAAGCAAGAGATTTTATTGGGAAAGGGCACCCGGGTGGAGAGCAGCAGGGTAAGGAAACCCAGGAGAACTGCTCTGCCACGTGGCTCGCAATGTACAGGCGGTGTCTCCTCTAAACCTTTCCCGAACTCTTCCGGTTGGTGGAGGCTTAAAACAACTCATGCAAATAGTTACTATGGTGCCTGGCCAGGGTGGGGCGGTTTCAATCAGTGTGCTTCTCCTAACAATTTCCCTTGTAAGATGGGGTATATAGCGGCGCCGTTGGTTCAGGCTCCTTGAGATTCTTGGGGTTTTTTTTTCTTACATGTGTCGCCAACACCTGAGGGGTAGAAAATCCCTGTTGAGGCAAAAAGGTTTTACCCAAGGAGGGGGGGCTTGGTCAGGGTGTCCGATCCGCGGTCGGAAGACGATATCTCGGACTTGGTGTACAGTTCCCAAGTCAAAGGTGCCTTCTGAGGGCCAGCCTACATGGAAGGTCGGCCATTCTGTGCTGCAAAAAAGTTATTAATTTGTTCTTCTTCACCAGCACCGATAGATCCTGTGCTCTAGACTTAAAATCAGAAAAATGGTCAGTCATAAGGGACAACGGAGTGGAAGTCTCTTGCCCCATGATTACAGGATAGAACACAGGAGACAAAACGAACACGCAGAGAGCAGTGACAACGCCGGCACACACAAAGATGCGACAAACAGAGGAGAGACAAACCTCGGCCGAGAGCAGTACTAGGTCTTCCTGGGCCCCCTGAACCCTCCTATCCCTCTAGGTTATCTTACCAACAAGGCGTTCACAGAGCCAGCCGCCTTCCCAGCACGATGCCGGGCCTCGGCCTTACGCTGGCTAAGACGACTAATTTGCTCCTGATTAAGCCTGACAAGAGCTCTCTTCTCACCAGAGCCAGCTGCCTTCCAGCGCGTAAGCTGGGCCTCGGTCTTACACTGGCTAACCAGACTTAACACCGGTGTTCAGATAGCTTTCCTCCAAGTGAGGAAACCCCTTCTACCGGGAGAGTGCTATTCTTCCCAGTTAAAGGGATCCCGGACGAGCCCCCAAATGTTGTGCCCAGAGTCCGAGTCCCCAAAACTGAGAGAATAAGATGTCCACAGCAATGCAAAAGCATAAAGGGGTTTATTACAAGCTCGAGCCCGGGCCTAGGTTTCATCCAGCACAGTGGAATCTGACAAAGGCCCTGAGCTCTGAATCACATATACTTTTATACAGACGGTTGTTTCTGTAACAGCATAGCTGATTGGTTAAACCATACGCGCGCGGGGGACTTTTAAACCTCGCATCCCTATCTGGATTGGCTCGGGTCTGGCGCAGGCCGGGGCTATGGGGATTTTTTCTGATTGGTCGAGCTACACTGCCTGCGGGAGTTCCCAGAGCCTCAGCTTTTCTCCGGCCTAGCCTCCCCCTGAGTCTGTCCCGTTTGGTCCTAACA
>NW_024072007.1:0-6168 GCF_014754425.2 Oryx dammah
CAAGGCAACCAAAGTCATGTGGTGGCACAACCCAGAAAGACAAGAAGAGGAGGGCGGTGGGTGGTGGGTTTAGCATTTTTGAGAATACATGTATACCTACGGGTGACTAATGTTGGTCAATGTAGAGCAAAACCTGTCATGGTATGGTAAAGTAATTATCCTCCAGTTGAAATAAATAAAAGATTATTCTCCATAATCTTGCACAGTGTTCAGTATTCGCAGAATGAGGGTACCAGTTGAAAGAGATGCAAAAGAAAAATTAAAAAAAAAAAAAACAAGTGTGATGATCAAAATGGAATCAAATGATGGCTCAGTGGGGGAACAGACTTGCACAAAGGAGACTCACAGACCTTTTTGGAAAGGGGACTTCATGAGGAACAGTAGGTGGGCCCCAATTTAAGAGGAGCCTGAGGGTGGACTTGTTGGCCATGGAATGACAGTTCAGAGATGTGCAACTGACTTAGATGTAAATTGGAGTGACTTTGGCCTGGACAGGCCACTTCATCTATCTCAAGCTTCTCTAGTTAGAACCTGGTTTTCACTACAGTTCTCTACCCTGGCTGTCTCTTGCTGATTCCCTCATGCCCTTGTGTCACCCTATTCCACGGAGTCTCACTTTATCCACACGTGAAACAAATGACCCAAGTTCCTGGACATTTATGCCAATGCTCATCCCCTGGGCACACCGCACCTTTTGTCCTTCCAGTACCTCTCGTGGTAGAGCCTTCCTTGTCACATAGTACTGCAAAGTATTGGGCCACAGATCCTTTATGATGATCTGCCAGGGAAATGAGCAAGGTCAGCACAGGGCTGGCCAGACCATGAGCCCTCCTGTGCACCACCAACAGCTCCAACATAAATCACCAGTTCTGGCCCAGTGGCCACATGGGACCCCAGTTCAGCAATCTAGTCAGATTCTGTGACGTTTTGATCAAAGAACAAGTTGAAGAAGTTAACGCTGCTGTCGTGGTGCCTGTGGCTGTATGCCTTACGTTCAAACCCCTGGTACCACTGAACTGGAGTGGAATGTGATGCTTGGTATCCTGCAGGAAAAGGTGTATGGAAGAAAGACCTAAATCGCTTTCCAATTCAACCTACACTTTTCTCCCCCCACCCTCCAAATCCAGGGAGCTGCCTCTTACCCCTGACATTAATCAGCTACTCCT
The DNA here is from genome assembly GCF_014754425.2 of Oryx dammah. NCBI lineage: Eukaryota > Metazoa > Chordata > Mammalia > Artiodactyla > Bovidae > Oryx > Oryx dammah. Next base: position 1,167 of record NW_024072007.1, read on the forward strand.
TAACAATCATTTCACTCTGGAAATACCTATTCCTCCGAAAGGACAATGTGATCTTGCAGTGATGAGTGGGATGCCTGAATTCCTCCACATGCCAGGACAAAGTGTCAGGGGGTGGGTGGTTGCCTGGGTGTGAAACCTGTTTACAAAAGAGCTGTCCTTTCTTGTTTTCACAGATAAACCATGTTCTCTTCCCTCCCCATCACCTCCCTTCCACAATCATCAGTGTCCCCTGCCTGACCTCCAAGTTGGTCATGAAGTGATTCATGTCTGCATTTTGGTTGCTCATCATAACTGACATTTGGGGTGGTTCATAAACTGCTGTAGGTCAAGGAGCCTCTAGATGCTAGAGGAAAAAGTGCTGGAAGAACAAAGCTAGCCTAAAGAGTAAGGACATCACACCTAACCTAAGTGTGTAACAGCAAGGACATCACACCTAATATCAGGAACAGATATGCAGGACAGTAACCATTACCCATCATCTCAAAAGGTAAATTTTGTACCAGAACTGCCAGATCTGCAAACTGCTCCTGCAATAGACCATGTTAAAAAAAATTCACAAGCACCACACCAAGGGATACAACTTTGACCCAGAAGCCATGGATTCCCTGGATGACGGTGCTTCCTTGTGGTAGATGCAGCTTCAGCCTCTGACAGGTCTTATGTTTCAGGCGAGCATGCGCCCTTTGGGCTTTCTTATTCACGGGATCCAACTCCAGCACCTCCAGTGCAGGCTGGTCATTTGGGGCTCTGGGCCTTGGATGTTCCTGGCCCTGTTCCTCTGAGGACACCTGCTTCTGTTCCTCGTACCCCACCACCTCCACCTCCTCCATGACGTCTAACATCAGCAGCTGGAACTCCTGCCCGATCCCCGCCACCTCTCCCTCCTCCAGGGCCGCACCTTCCTCCACTGCCTCCATCCAGAAGAGGGCGGCCTCCTCGCCTGGTGCACCACCTGGGGCCTGCATCGCCTCTGCCGCTCCCTCCGGGCTGGTAGGCCCCAGGGGCCCTCCCTCCTGAATACCTGGGCTCACAACTAAGATCCAGGATCCTGGGGTGCTGCCGCCTTCCTCTGGCCCCGTCTCACTCTCCATGGTGTTCTCGCCGTAGCCCCGGGCTGCAAACAAGCTGGACACGAGACAGCCAACACAGCCCACTCCCCGCCCTCAGTTTACGTGGTACTAAGAACAGGTTACTTGCCCACAGCGAATGAGCAGGGAAAGCGAGACCCACACGCGCAGAACCCTGCGGCCACCACGCACGCCTAGTATGGCGGCGGGAAGGGGCTGAACTCTCCACCCTGACCTCCAGACCTCATCAAGGAACCAGTCAAATGGAGTCTAAAGGCGTTGGCTCCTGGGACACGCCCCTTACAATTCTGGGCCTTCTGGCCACTGGTGACGCAGCGGCCAAACAGGTCCCAGCACAACGTGGGCCGAGTCCACACAAGCCTTTTGCCTGACGCACAGTGCAGCAGTGCCTGACCAGCGACTCGCAGACCCAGGCCGCCTGACGCTGCAAGCATCCTCAAGCTTGAAATTGCCTCTGGGGCAGCCGGCATTTCCATGTGCTCAGGGATCCACATAGGTGAAACAGGTTCCCTGGGTACCTCAGGGACAGACGTGCTCACCTCGGATACAAAGTGAATGCCACGGGCGGGGGTGGGGATGAGGAGGGAGGGGGCAGGGTGGGGGCCGGCTTACACTGGTGTCAACGACGTGCACCCGCTGCAGAATCATCCCTAAACTTGTGCCTTAGGCTTGAGCAGTGGCAGGAATGCAAGCATGCTCAGAGGAAGAAAAAGAGCACTTTCCTCTTCTTGCTTTCCGGGCCGCACAACGCAGCCCCATGCCAAACCACCCTGGAGCCCCGGCCTATGGTCTGTGAGCTCCTGGCCTTTCCCCACGGCCTGCAGCTTAGAGCAGGCAGCGGGTGGCCAAGGTTGTGCGCATGTGGATGCACTTTGCAGAGGAACAGAGCTCCTCCTAGACACACACACACACACACACACACACAAAAGGGTGACACAAGTACACACGTGTACACACACGTGTGCAATGCACAGAGACACAAATGTAAACACGTGATTCCGAGACTGAAGAACTAGTGTTTCGCATGAAATGCATAGATTTCTTTATTTCTCACAGGAAAATGTTCATTCTGATTTCAGATGTGATAAAGGGGTCCAACTTTCATGAAGGAGAATGATGCCTAGATTTTGATACGGGCAATACAGAGAACTCCATATTTCATGGTGGACAGTCCTTGTTTTATACATGAGAAATACAAAGAATTAAGTATTTCAACAAGAAACAGTGGTGCCCAAAATTTCACTTATGAAGTAGAGATAATTCCAATTCCATATTCGTTCCCCAGGTATTAATTACATACTTCATGTAGGTAAACTATCATTGAGATTTTCATATAGGAAATGTATACAGTTTCAGAATTCAAGCAGGGAAGTGTATGCGCAAATTTTCATATCTGAAATATATAGAATACCCCATTCATGTAGGAAAACGTGTCCACAGATATCCATATGTGAAACAGACAAGATTCCATACATGATGAAGCAAAGTATACAAGTAGATTTTCAAACATGAAATACAGGTTTTCTATTTCAGGTAGAAATATCTGAACCCATGTTTTCACATGGGAAATGGAGAAAATTACATATTTCGTGCAGAAAAATCATCTTTCAGGTTTTCATCTGCACGAAGCAGGGCATGCAAAGGTTGTTCTAGAACAACCCAGAAGAATAGCATAAAAAGGGATTTGAGAGAAGCTCCAGGATGGATGGAACCCCTATATACTTATGGCTTATTAATGTAGATGCATGGCAGAAACCATCACAATATTGTATAGGAATTAACCCCCAGTTATTAAAAAAAAAAAACTTCATTTTGAGAAAACTAAAAGAATGAGGGGACTCGACTCTGCTCTGTGGTGACCTAAATGGGGAGGAAATCCAAAATTGATGGGATGTATGTACACCTAAAATTGATTCATTTTGACATACGTACTGCAAAAACTAAAGCAACACCGTAATTTCACTTTAGCCCAGAAATAATTTTTGGAAATTCATTACATGTCAACTATAATTCCAGCAGTGAATAAATAAATGGTAGCCCCATTTGCAATATATGTCCTTGGGGACATTCAGTCAGTCCAGTTGCTCAGTTGTGTCTGGCTCTTTGCAACCCCATGAATTGCAGCACGCCAGGCCTCCCTATCCATCAACACCTCCTGGAGTTCATGCAGACTCATGTCCATTGAGTCAGTGATGCCATCAAGCCATCTCATCCACTGTCATCCCCTTCTCCTCCTGCCCCCAATCACGCCCAGCATCAGAGTCTTTTCCAGTGAGCCAGTTCTTCCTTAAGGTGGCTGAAGTACTGGAGTTTCAGCTTCAGCATCATTCCTTCCAGAGAATACCCAGGGCTGATTTCCTTTAGAATTTCTGGTGGTTGGATCTCCAAGCAGTCCAAGGGACTCTCGAGTGTCTTCTTCAACTCCACAATTCAAAAGCATCAATTATTCGGTGCTCAGCTTCTTCACAGTCCAAATTTCCCATCCGTACATGACCACTGGAAAAACGATATCCTTGACTAGACGGACCTTTGTTGGCAAAGTAGTATCTCTGCTTTTCAATATGCTAGCCAGCTTGGTCCTAACTATGCTGAGTTAAATACTTCAGTTAGAGGAAGACGAACAATTTTACATCACCTGACACTGTTAAGTTGAAATCTCTCTGTTAAAGACACAGTGTAGAATGTGGTCATCGGGCTAGTGGAAATGGCTCATGGTGGCCCAAGTTACCAACTTTCAGTCACAGTTCCAATAAGTTCGCCAAGGAAGACATTGTAATAGAGGCAGGATGGAAAATGGAGCTGCAGGCCTCAGCCCAAGACCATTAGGGAAGTTAGAAAACCCAGCACCACCAACAGAAAGCCTCTCAGCAGAATGTACTGAAAGATATATTGCAGCCTTCCCACAGGGCCCTCCAGGCCCTTGGGCCTTGGGCTGGGTAATGAACTGTGGAGCTTGGACAAGCTCTGGGACAGGCTGTGTCTTACAGAGTCCCGGAGCCCTTGCTGGATCCACTCACTGGCCTGGCCCAGGTTTCAAAGCAATGACCAAAATGTCCCATCACCACCTCCATGTCCGAATGGTTGTGGCAGTGTCCATGGGTCACAGTGTACAGGACCCAGCTCCCCATTTGGATAGACTGAGGAGGCTGAGAACCAGCCTCATGCTGGGTACCTGGTTCCCTCATTGAAGGTGGCTGGGCAGGGTGTGGGGGCCTTGGTAATGGGAGGGCACAGAGAACTGAGATCTGCCTCTTCTAGCTGAGACTGGGCACTTCTGGAAGTAACAAGACTGGGTGCTAGATGAATGCTCCCAGACAGGATAACCGGCCTACACAGGGACCCCCTCCTTGCAACCAGGACCTTGGAGGGTGAAAGTCAATCTTGGGAATCTCCTTTCAGGCCATAAGGAATAATATTTGTTTTCCCTTGAGGATTACAGGAACTCAGTTAGCTGACCACCACCTTACCTCAAGAACACAATATCTGACAGCAAGAAGTTTGCAACAGCTTATCACACCCCTCCCTCACGTTTTCTATATGTGGCCTTTGTGGAAAGCTTTTAGGGAGTTTGCGATTTTTGTTTTCCATTGCTTAAGCTTTTATTATTTTTTAATACAAGCATTTAAAATTATAAGCATTTCTAGATATGCATCTCATGCATTCTATATGCTGTGTTTTTATTATCACTCAATTAAAATATTTTCTAATCTTTATTTTTTACCTCTTTTTAAAAATTTTATTTAATTGGAGGTTAATTATTTTACATTATTGGGGTGGCTTTTGCCATATGTTCACATGAATCAGCCATGGGTGTACATGTGTTCCCCATCCTGACCCTTCTTCCCACCTCCTTCCCCATCCCATCCCTCAGTTATCCCCGTGCACCAGCCCTGAGCACCCTGTCTCATGCATCA
>NW_024072008.1:0-6168 GCF_014754425.2 Oryx dammah
TGGGCCGCCTGGGTCCGACCCTCGGGAATCGCTGCGGAGCGCGCCTTGTCCCGCAGCCGCCCGGGGAGGTCTTCCCAGCTCCCGCCCTCCCGTCTGCTGTCTGGGTCTCCGCGCCCTGCCGGGCCGGGAGCCGGCTCCCAGGCGGACGCCCGGGACAAGCGGGGCGTCAGGGCGGCCCGGCGGTCGGGGTCCGCCCGGGGCCGTGTGCGCCGCTCGTCGGGAGCCACCCAGCGGCCGCCGTGAGCCGGTCCCTTCCTGGGGAACGTTGGCGACTCCCGCGAAGGCTGCGGTTCGGCCGCCGAGCCCGGGGCAGAGCTCCAGAGGCCGGGGGTGACAGCGCCAGGAGACCCGGGAGGAGCCTGCTGTCGCCGGAGAGGCGGGCTGCAGGTCCGCGGCCTGGGCGGGCGGCGCCGGTCGGGGTCGCTGCCCGGCCCGGGACCAGCGCGCCGCGGGGCCCCTTCTGCCCGCGGGCGCCGCCGGGGCAGCTGAGCGCGAGCAGGAACGGTCACGGCGCCGGCGTCCGCGGGGTCACACCTCCTCGGTGTTTCCCGCTCGCCCGGAGGTGCGGGCCACACGGGTGCACGCGCACACGTCCAGTCTTCCCAGCCTCCCCCATGGACCCCGACGGTCCTGATTCACAAACGCGTGTCCTCTCCCCACAGAGGGACCAGGGGCCGCGCGTCCTCCTCCCCAGAGGGCGCCCCGAAGCGCTTCCTTGCCACCGTGGGGGAGCGGGCGCCCCGCTGCCGTCGCGGCGCTGCGGCTGCTCCCAGGCGGCCACGGTTCCTGGTGACGTGCTCAGGACTCAGCCGACGGGTTTCCTGCGGGTCGGGCTGCATCTATGCGAGGGGCGCCCTGCGACCCTTCTATTCTCCTCGGGCTCAGAAGTGGGAAGGATGGTGTCCGTGTGGAGGCGCGGTTTCGCGGGTGTGAGACACGGATACATCTGTGTGAGGATCACAAAGCCTGCAGATTGGCGGCTGCTCTGGCGAGGTCGACCAGATGGCCCGACAGGTTGTTGGGGATTTTCACCACCAATGTAGTAATCTATTGTAAAGTAGGTATTCAATGAGAAATCTTGAAGTTAATTGTAATGAAAATCACCATTATCATTGTTACTCAACAATAACGTAATTATTACCTTTGTTTGCAGTTAATTTAAGAAACACCGTTTCAAGTTTATCCACAGAGTATCCAATTGAAGACAACCAGAGAAGGATGTTGAAATGAAGAACTTTCTTAACACACTGGGGAGTCGGGGAAACTCTCCTTCCAGCACGAGGCCCTGCCCTGCAGCAACCGACCTGGAAAACCAGCCCCCAGCCTCTGCAGCAGTGGACTCCAGGATTCAGTGCGTGGTCAGTGACCACCACCTTCCTTATTTCTCTGCCTTTCAATTTAGTACCAAATGGGGGAAACGAAATCTGTTATCTAAGCAGTCACCTAGGACGGCCCTCTTCCTGTCAGCCTGCCTCCGGCTACCCCATATTACACGCTCTGAGCAGGACACGCTTTCCCTTTTCCCACCAGAACGTGTCCCCACTCCTATGTGTGCCCTGAGTCTCAGCCTAGGCGAGTGGTGGTGGCTGACTCCTTGCTCTGGAGACAAATTCTGAAGAAACAGTAAAGGATCGGGAAAATATCCTGGAGTAGGAAATGGCCACTCACTCTATTATTCTTGCCTGGAAAATGCCATGAACTGAAGAGCCTGGCCATCTACAGGCCGTGGGGTCACAAAGAGTCAAGCACGGCTAAGCATGCACACAGAGACACGGGCATCTTTGTTTACGTCTACAGAGCTTAGAGTGAGAACCAAATAAAGCACAGAGGATAATAGGTGGTTGTTGTTATTTTTGGAAAAAAAATTCAAATTACTCATTTTAAGTTTAGATATATATCATATACCAAAAAGTTCTCCTCTGAGCACTGATTTCAGTTATTGCCTATGTATATAGCTGTGTAGCCATCACCACTATCTGATCCAGAATACTTTATATTTTATCTCCCTACAAAGACACCTAGTGTTCCTTAATCAGTCACTTTAAATTCCACATTCCTCACTCTTTCATCCTTATGGAATTGCCTATTCTGCGTATTTCAAGTACATGGGTTTGTACAACCGTGGCCATTTAGCTCTGGTTTCTCACACAGTGTCATGTTTCTGAAGCTTATTCGTGTTTTATCATGTGACCCAATTTTTTGTTTCGATTCAGAACTTTCCTAAGTCTTTAACACATGCACACGTGCGCGCACACACACACACGCTACACTTCTTTTAATGTGGAAAATACACTGAGGTCCAATGTCACCATTAGAACCACTTTATGCACACAGTTCCATGGCATAAAGTACTGCCTTCCTATAGGCACTCAACCTGCCCACCAACCCAGAGCGGCCAGCATGCACAGAGGACACCAGCCCAACTGTGCTGCCCATTGTCAGAACCCCCCCACAGCACCCACCCAGGCCAAGACTCAACAATAGGTCCACTTTCCAATGGCCAAAGAAGAGACCATCTCTGCCAGGGGAGGGGGCGGTGGCCAAGGGTGAGAGAGATGAAAGGAGAGACAAACAGGAAAGTCTACAGCACCTGGTCTTTCCAGGTGGTCTTGCAACCAAGTACGAATCGGGCTCAACCTTGCTTTAGCTTCTGAGCTCCGAAATCATGGAGAGCCTTCATGGTGGCATGGCGCTAGATGCTGGCAGCCCCGACCAGGCACCCCAACACCCTGTGCTGAGGGGCCCTGCCCTGCCAGCCTCACCAGCCCCTCTCAGAGCCCTGGGGTGCCCAGCATCTGTGGGCAAACCGCTCCTGGCACATCCTTCAGCCCTCTGGAGGCCCAGCCATCAGGCTGCGACTTGGAGTTCCCAGGAGATGGTTATCACTCAGGATATGTGGCCAGTGGCAATAGGGCCTGACCCTCTGGAAGTGAGTGGAGAAAAGCCCAGTGCTCTCCTTCAGTGCTGTCCTGGCACCAACTGAGTGTCTCTCGCTGACTTCTTCACTGCTTCACCCAGATATTCCACTTACCACTCGTGTTCCAGGCTGGGATTCTAGGGGCAGCCTTCCCAGGGTTGCAGCCTTTCCCGGTGACCAATCCCAAGTACCTATGCCTCAACCTCTGGACCCTCACATAGGTAGTACCGCTATCAATGCTTAGGGTTAAAAACAGCAGATCTCAGACGCTGAAGACTTGTCCTAGGTCTTGCAAACAGCTCAGAACTGAGGTCTGGAGGCCTTTAATGCTGTCACCTGAGACCACACCATCTGCCAGCAGACAGGTCAATCTCCAGATGATCAGAATCAGAGTGATTAAGTACAAAGAAGGACCAACGTGTCATGTTGGGAGGAGGGAGGTGGAAACAACACCCCTCTGCCTTTGTCTCCCTACTGCCAGCTGCCCAGGGGCCCAAGCCATCTCCTCGATATCCTGTGTTCACATATTGTTCTCTTTTGACTCAGACAACATGGAGGGTCCCTGCCCCTCAAGTAGTAATTTTCTCAATTTTGAGGGGTACAGCCATGAAATGTCTTCCAGTGTAAAAATAAAGAAAAGGTAAAAATCACCCAGACCACTGGAGTTCCATATGAGGTGAGGGTGATATAAGGTCCCGTGAACTTCTGTTCTGGAAAGAGGGAGGGAGGAGGAAGAAAAAGCTAATCTTCGGTGAATGTAACCTTCACATGGACTCTGTTTAGTCATTTTATCTGTACAGTTATTCAGTCATCATCACATTCACTCAAGGCCTTTTCTCTTTCGGGCCTGATCTTCTCATGGAGCTCACAGGCTGAAGAGGTACTCAGAGTGAGCGAGTCAGTTCCTAGGCAGGTTGATAAGAAGTCCAGGGGTACCGAGGAGAGAGGGGTCTGGAGTTCTCAAGGAGGAGGAAAGGACAAGCATCTTTTTTCCTCTACATTCCTTAGTCTTAGTCACTTAAAACGTTTGTTTGTTTGTTTGTTTTTCTTTCTCTAGGCCCAGAACTGATGGTTACACAACTCAGTTTAAACTCGGTGAAAGAAAGTGAACTCGCTCAGTCATGTCCGACTCTTTGCAACCCCGTGGACTGTAGCCCACCAGGCTCCTCCATCCATAGGATTCTCCAGGCAAGAGTACTGGAGTGGGGGGCCATTGCCTTCCCCAGGGGATCCTTCCGGCCCAGGGGTCCAGCGCGGGGCCCCCGCACTGCAGGCCGAGGCTTCACCATCTGAGCCGCTTACACTCTGTGCCAGGGACTGTATACCAGCAGTGTGCCTGCGTGAGGACAGGCCCTCCTCCTGAAAACCTTCTGACTAATCCTGGTGCCTTAGGATGCATAGGATGGGAGCGGGCCTGCTAGGATCTTCTCTTAAATTCTGATCCTGTTTATCCTAAAATGTTGATTGTGAGAGTGGGTCTGGTAAAACTTTCACAAACTTCAGACATTCTTTTGATTTAAAGTGAAGTCAATCAGTCGTGTCCTACTCTTTGCGACCCCATGGACTGTAGCCTACCAGGCTCCTCCCTCCATGGGATTCTCCAGGCAAGAGTACTGGAGTGGGTTGCCATTTCCTTCTCCAGGGGATCTTCCCGACCCAGGGATCGAACCCGGGTCTCCTGCATTCCAGGCAGACACTTTAACCTCTGAGCCACCAGGGAAGTCCAGTAACTAATTTAAAAAGTATATACCTCCCTTGCTAACACTAGCAAGGGTGGCACTCTCCACCCCCTTCTGATATCTCTGTCAGAAGCTTTCTCTGACCTTTTTCCACTGTAACAAAACTCTGCTACACAAACGCTCTTGAGTGATCAATCCTGGCCCCTGGTCCTGAAGCTAAATCTTCAGAGATCATGAATCTGACATCGTTCACAGTGAGCTCGATTGAATCTATAACAATCTCTTAAGAGCCAAGTATAATCTTAAAATAAGCTATGCTGCTACTAAGTCACTTCAGTCATGTCCGACTCTGTGTGACCCCATAGACGGCAGCCCACCAGGCTCCCCCATCCCTGAGATTTTCCAGGCAAGGACACTGGACTGGGTTGCCATTTCCTTCTCCAATGCATGAAAGTGAAAAGTGAAAGTGAAGTTACTCAGTCATGTGCGACTCTTAGCGACCCCATGGACCACAGCCCACCAGGCTCCTCCGTCCATGGGATTTTCCAGGCAAGAACACTGGAGTGGGGTGCCTTCTCCAAAATAAGCTATAAGCCCTATTAAAATAAAACAAAATTCAACTGAGTAAAATTTTAAAATCTTAGTGCCTCTATTTAAAGATTTATTAATCAGGCAGCATCCAATTTAGCAGTTAGAAACTCTGAAGAGTTGCACAAAATAAAAAACTTTTATAGGCGTAAGGGATCAGGAACAAGGAAGGTGCACTGGGCAAAGAATCCAAGTGGTTACTGCGAGGTTACTTTCCATTAGAGGCTGGAAAGCTTTCTCGGGCAGATGGCTTAACTAGTGATAGTCAGAAGATTCCTGGCTGACTGGTTCAAAATTTCATTTCTGGAAGAGCCAAAGCTGCATTTCCGTCTGTTCTGCCAGCATGGTTCCTAACTGAGCAACTCCTCTGGGGGCTGTCACCTTGTTTTTAACAGCCCCCTGGGGGCAGCAACCAGGCTAACCGCTGCTGGTTCCTTGCTAAGCACAGTGGCGGGTGTGTTCATCCCCCAAATGCTGAGAGCGCATGTGCCAGGCCTGGGCTGGGGGCAGGGGCCCAGCCGCCACACCTCACAGCCCTTGACATGGGGCTGGAGCACTGGGATGACCCAGAGAGATGGCATAGGGAGGGAGGTGCCAGGGGGTTCAGGATTGGGAACTCAAGTACACCCACGGCGGATTCATGCTGATGTATGGCAAAACCAATACAGTATGTAAAGAAAAATACAGTAGAAGAAAAAAATAAATAAATAAAGAGAGAGAGGAGTGTGGGACAGAAAACCACATCACTTTAAACAGAAACGGTCCTCCTGCTCCCACAGAGCTGACGCTGCGGAGGGAGACAAGGAATAAGCAGACAGCGTGTAAAAGAGCCAGCTCCACGGAGTGAAGGGCGGACACGGCGCAGCGGGAAGCGGGGCGGGGAGGAGAGGAGTCCCGGGCGGGCACTGATGGCTGACGGGCCCCAGCGGGTGCTGACGGGCCCGGCCCTGGTGCCGCGAAGGACCGAGGTGCTGAGGGCAGGAG
>NW_024072009.1:0-6166 GCF_014754425.2 Oryx dammah
CATATATACACGCCGACAGAATGAAGACTGTCAAGAATCAGCCAGAAGGTGTTGGGGGTTAAATAAGTCTCTGGGATGCATTTCTCTTCCATGTAGCATAGAGGCTTACTCTATAGGCGGTCGGAGTGCAGGTAGTGTAACCAGTGTTAAGTGTGTGTACCCGCGGGTTTTCCAATCTCTGTGTAGCTAGCAGTTCTCTTCGTGTTAGTGTGGCCGCCGTGCCAGTTCCACATTTGTGATTGCTTTATTTCCCTGGTAATTAAACCTTGTGCCATTCTATTCCTGTTAAATCCGTAGAAAATGAGAAAATACTCGACATTTTGGGGGAAACTTGTAAATCTGAGCCAGTAAAAGAAGAAGGTTCCGAGCTGGAGCAGCCATTTGCACAGGAAACAAGTAGCGTGGGGCCAGACAGAAAACTTGCGGAGGAAGAGGACCTTTTTGACAGCGCCCATCCGGAGGAGGGTGATTTAGATTTGGCCAACGAGTCAACAGCACACGCTCAGTCGAGCAAGGCAGACACCCTGTTAGCGGTAGTGAAAAGGGAGCCCGTGGAACAGACAGGCGATGACGAGAGGATGGACTGTGAGCCTGTAGGGCTAGAGAAGCCAATTGAGCAGAGTAGTAAAGCCTCAGAGAACACGGAAGCCTGTAGCGAGGAGGCCGTGGAAGCGCCCCCGGAAGCCTCAAGCCCGGACCCCGGGGATAGCAAAGAAGACGTGAAGAAGTTTGCTTTTGAAGCTTGTAATGAAGTCCCTCCGGCTCCTAAAGAGTCCTCAGCCAGTGAGGGCGCTGATCAGAAAATGAGGTTTGTTTTTTCTCAGTTTTAGACCAGACGCTATCTCCTTTTCATTGGTCGTTTAATGACACACATGAGCTGTTTTTCTGCAATCGGCCAGCCAGACTGATGCAATTGTAGTTTACCTCTAAAGAATGTTTGATTTCTCTTTGTTTATTTTAAGCTGATTACATAATCTTTTTTCTTTTCTCAACCTGCCATGGTTGTTTTCTTTAATTCTTCCTAATTATCTTTAGCCCAGCAGAATTAATTAACTCCTGTGGGTCTGAAATCTTACGGTTAGGTCAGATTTCCAATACACGTTTGTAGGGGTGTCATTTTTTTCAGAACTAAATTTCGGGTAGGTATGCAACCTCAGCACATATTTTATAATTTTGAGTTAGTTTCCTCTCTGCTTCTTCCTTCTGGAGTGACATTGTCTTTTGTCTCTAGTTCTGTCGAAGATGACTCGGATACAAAAAAGCTTTCCAAAGAGGAGAAGGGTAAGTCTGCAGGGTGGCACCCCCGGGAGCGATGGTTCTAGTTGGCTCTAGTCATCACACACCCATTTATACCTCACAGGCCCGTAAGCCTGTCTCAAAGCCTTTCTCCACTCTAGCCACCTGCTTCCTCACTCTGCGGGTTCTGGGTTGCAGGGCGGAACTGTCACTTCAATTTGATTTGGCCACTTGATTTTGCCAGAGTCCTTTGAGCTCCTCTGTCCTGACTTTCCCTCTGATTTGTGAACTTCTTGGACACAGTGACACATGCAGATGGAGAAAATGCTTTGAGTTTTCAGATACTGGGGTTTGGTGGGTCCCTGGTATTGGCAGATTTATCAACACCAGAGCCCTTTATTAATTTGCTGATTGAGAAGTAGTTTTGCTGGCTGCTCCAGACGCATCCTTAATCGGTGTTCAAAGAAGGCCAGAAACTGGGGAGAGGATGTATCTCAGGCTCCACAGTCACAGCTCCTGTCTTATGTTCCAAAGTCACCTCGCTGGGATGGGTGATGCCATCTGGTAGCTGATGGCTACCCCAGCCACGGGCCCAGTGGGCCCTGACCAGTCGTAGTAAGGGACATTGCCATCAGTTCTATCCACCCCATGGGCAGCTCTAGAACTCATGTCAGGACAGCAGGCCAGCCTCCAGCCCCAGCCTTCTTTGTACTGCTGGCCTCTAGAGCAAATAGGGAGTATCTGGTTTAGAATGACTCTAAGATACTTAAGACTCAGGATTTTGTCTGTATCTTGTTTTTGACCTGAACCTGGTGGTGCAGAGGTTAAATCATCTACCTGCTATGTGGGAGACCTGGGTTCGATCCCTGGGTCAGGACGATCCCCTGGAGAAGGAAATGGCAACCCACTCCAGTATTCTTGCCTGGAGAATCCCATGGACAGAGGAGTTTGGTGGGCTACAGTCCATGGGTCGCAAAGAGTCGGAGATGACTGAGCGACTTCAATTTCACTTTTCTTTTAAAATAGGTCGTAGCAGTTGTGGAAGGAATTTCTGGGTTAGTGGACTTTCTTCTACCACCAGAGCTGCAGATTTGAAGAATCTTTTCAGCAAATATGGGAAGGTAAGACCAGGGGAGGAGGCTTGTGAGCTCATGCAGTATGGCCTCTGTGGCAGATCCTTGTCCCTGGCAGTGAGAACTTGGAACACCTTGCGGTTCTTTGAACTCGCAGGTGTGTAAGCCTGTGGTGGGTCCACCCCCACTCAAAGAGATGTGAGACCAGTGGGAGTTCCCAGAGCCCACATCCACTGTGTATTTCTCGTGCTTCCCTGGCCCCCAAGCCACCAAGTCATTTGATAGTTTCCTGAGTCCGTTTCACTGGCTTCCAGCCTTAAATCCAGGGAGGGAAGACTGTGGCATGGGGAGTTCTGGGCAGAGGTACAGTCTGCATTCTTCTGAGATGGTGGTGATTACAGAACACTGTGAAGCTGTAGAGAAATTTTACGAACAAGGCCTGTGGACCCGACCCCTACGGGCAGCCTTAGGCCCCAGCTTTCCACACCAGGAAGCTGCTGGCCCCATTGGAGCCTCATTTCCATGCGTGGGGCGCACAGAGTCGCAGGAGCTGTCTTTGCTCCCTGTTTTCACCCCATCCTGGCTGCCTCTGCCTGTGTCTATTCTGCCACATCTGCTTGTCTCCCTCTCTCCCTTGGCATGAAAAGGGTGGGCATGATGCCCAGGTGGGCAGCCCCCCCAACACACACACACATACATATTGAGTGTTGCCTTTCCTTCCTCCTTTTTCCGCCTCCTCCTTCCTTCCAGTGCTTCTTGGACTCTTCTCCAAATAAGCTGCTGTACCCTAACCTCAATCAGTTTTTGACAAGTCAGACTTAGCACAGGCCTTGGGCCTTCATACCCAGGATTAAAAAATGATAATGGAGAAAACCAACATTGTTTACCTTGGCTGTTTATGCTGAGAAACTAACAAGGAACTAAACTTGACTTAAAACTTAAAATTAAACTTGCTTCTCATAGACACTCATGAAACCCTGGCCTCTGTAACTCCGTAGGGCCCATCTCTTGATTCTGCAGTGGCCATCAGAGCAAACATCTGCTCTCTGCAGGGAAGTTTCCGTCTGGAACCTGCAGTGTCTTGGGTGTACTGCAGGCTTATTGCAGCTTGGATAGGGCACCAGGCCCCTTGGAAGCCTTCCTTTTGGGCTAAAACTCCATGTGGCCAAATGCAGACGAATACCAGCCACTGCTCCTGGCTTCATGGGACCTCTTCTGAGCTGTGGGCCTTCTGCCATTAAAGGATGTCCCCAGCATTAGCTTGCTGCTGTGGTTGGGCCAGTTAACTTGCATCTAGCCTGTACATCTAGCATCTAGGATGTATCTGTAGCACCTTAAACATCTCCTTAAATTTTGTTCTGTGAGTAGGGTGGGCTCTGCGTTCCAGAGTGCTCTCTGTAAACCTGTCCTGTGTCCCTCTCCTTCTGTAGGTGTGTCTTCCTACTTCACTGTCCACCTGACTGACTGCATATTCAGAAACATTCCTTTCAAGATTTACATTATTGTATTATTATATTATTACTATATTAATATATTATTATTATTACATTATTACAATATATTCTGACAGGACACTACCTTCAGCTTCACTCCTCTCTCCACCTTGCTGTCATCCCCGTTCTCTAGAGAAACAGCCAGGATGGAGTAGGAGCAGTCAGGCCACAGCATTACCCTCCCCAGCCTTTCCGTACCGCTTGTTGTCCACCTGTTCTCAGCGTCTCTGAGGAGTGGGGTGAACTAGCGGGAACGACAGTTGGGGTCTGTGTGGGGGCTTTGTGTCTGAGATGTACATGTGTGTTTTCCTTCAAGGTGGTGGGCGCCAAAGTTGTGACCAATGCCCGGAGTCCTGGAGCACGCTGCTACGGCTTCGTTACCATGTCCACAGTGGAAGAGGCCACAAAATGCATCAATCACCTGCACAAAACAGAGCTCCATGGGAAGATGATCTCAGTAGAAAAAGTAAGGGGCCATTTTCTTCCCGGGATAAAAAGGAAGAGGCCATTTTCTTCCTGGGATGGGACCATGTTACAAAATCAGTTACTACTCCCAACTGATTCTTTTTCACCTGATTCTCTTTCCCAGGTGATAAATGAACCTGCTGGGAAGAAAACTTCTGAGAGAAGAGCAGGGGAGAGGAAAAAAGAGAAGTCTGGCAGTGCTGACAGGTATGAGTCTTCTCGAGGGGATTATGGCCAAGATGACCTTTTCTTGATGTCTTGTTCCTCACTTTTCCATGGGTGGGAAAGGCTGTGAGGCTTTCACCCCCTTGCCTTCTGTGCACTTGCTGGAGGATTTTCCCGCCAGTCCTCAGAGGTGTCTCGAGTTCCTCTCCTAGGCTGCATGTTCTCCGTCCTGTGGATGCCTCGGAAGCAGCCCCATCCTCACTCGGTGCTCATTGCCGGAGTCTTCACTGGGTTGTTCCCTCAGTGTTTCATCTCACACATATCTGCATCTGCATGCCATTTATAGATCTGCCAACCTCAAGAGGGAAGAGAAGGCTGACAGAAAAGATGACGCTAAAAAGGGTGAAGACGGGAGTGGAGAGAAGAGTGAAGACCAGGATGATCAGAAACCTGGCTCTTCGGAGCGCTCTCGAGCCACAAAGTCAGGTAGCTGACCAGTGGGTGTGACAGATTGCACCCTGGCTTCTGTTCCTGGCTGGTGTGGTTAATGGGCAACACAGACTACATTGTTTTCCTTGAAGTTGAGTACTTTTCTCTCAGTATGAGGTGTCCCTTACCTGACTCCTCTCTTCCTATAGGAAGCCGAGGAACTGAGCGGACTGTGGTGATGGATAAATCTAAAGGTGTGCCTGTTATCAGTGTCAAAACGTTGGGATCCAAAGAGCGAGTGAGTATTCTTTTCCTGCCTGGGCTATTTATTTCTTTTGACAGTTTTCTGTGTGTTTTAGGGGATTCTTGAGCTTAATTTGAGAAAAGCTTGTCAGTCTTCTGAAAATGGAGGGGTTTTTTGAACTTTAAAATTGAGAAAGTTTATAGGCTTTCCTTCATAGTTTTGGTAAGAATTACTGTCCTTTTTAAAACAAAAAAAAAACTTTTCAAAATTCATTTATGGGTGTGATTGGCTTTATTTGCCTGCGTCTGGGCACAGCAGTCCATGTTCATTGCTGGCCTCAGGTTTCAGCAGCTCTCCATTGTGCATTCGTAACCCACACTTGGCAGAGCCAGCCTTCGGCTGCCTCTGCGCCCAGTCTCCATCTTACTCATTCCGTGCATTGTCTCCGTGCAGACGCTCCATAGAGCCACAGAATCCACAGAGTGCCCACCTTAGGCTCTTACCAGTTCACTCTGCCTGCTGTTTTAGGGTCACGGGCAGCTCTGGATGTTCATAATTCAACTCTTGACAGCCTTACAACTAGGATGGATGTGGGCCCAGGTCCCCAAGACTACCCACATTTCCAGAGCCACTCAGGGTCCCACTGGGCCCAGCACATAGTTGTAGTTAACACCTAAGGTTGGCTCCAGTGATGCAGGGAGGTCACACAGCCAGGCAGGTGGGGAAAGCCCCAGAGTCTGCAGGGAACTCTCCTGGCTCCCTGTGGTCTCCTTCCCACAAGGCTCCCCAAGCAGGGACAGTGCAGCAGCACAAGAGTCATGCTTCTGCCCTGGGAGCCCCGTTAACAGCCTCAGTTCCCAGGCTTACTGGGGCTGGTCACATACGTACCCTCTCCTGACTCCCAGAAGGAAAGCAGTTGTTCAGCACAAACCATCGTTTGCATGGTCAGGGCACAGTGAGCCACCTTTGCCAGTTAAGTGTTGACTAGGGTACTCTGAATGCCAAGGTTCCCACCACTAGCCTCAGGCCTGCCATGTTAACCTGTGCTGGCCAGATGACCA
>NW_024072010.1:0-6162 GCF_014754425.2 Oryx dammah
GACATCTTATTCTCTCAGTTTTGGGGACTCGGACTCTGGGCACAACATTTGGGGGCTCGTCCGGGATCCCTTTAACTGGGAAGAATAGCACTCTCCCGGTAGAAGGGGTTTCCTCACTTGGAGGAAAGCTATCTGAACACCGGTGTTAAGTCTGGTTAGCCAGTGTAAGACCGAGGCCCAGCTTACGCGCTGGAAGGCAGCTGGCTCTGGTGAGAAGAGAGCTCTTGTCAGGCTTAATCAGGGGCAAATTAGTCGTCTTAGCCAGCGTAAGGCCGAGGCCCGGCATCGTGCTGGGAAGGCGGCTGGCTCTGTGAACGCCTTGTTGGTAAGATAACCTAGAGGGATAGGAGGGTTCAGGGGGCCCAGGAAGACCTAGTACTGCTCTCGGCCGAGGTTTGTCTCTCCTCTGTTTGTCGCATCTTTGTGTGTGCCGGCGTTGTCACTGCTCTCTGTGTGTTCGTTTTGTCTCCTGTGTTCTATCCTGTAATCATGGGGCAAGAGACTTCCACTCCGTTGTCCCTTATGACTGACCATTTTTCTGATTTTAAGTCTAGCGCACAGGATCTATCGGTGCTGGTGAAGAAGAACAAACTAATAACTTTTTTGCAGCACAGAATGGCCGACCTTCCATGTAGGCTGGCCCTCAGAAGGCACCTTTGACTTGGGAACTGTACACCAAGTCCGAGATATCGTCTTCCGACCGCGGATTGGACACCCTGACCAAGCCCCCCCTCCTTGGGTAAAACCTTTTTGCCTCAACAGGGATTTTCTACCCCTCAGGTGTTGGCGACACATGTAAGAAAAAAAACCCAAAGAATCTCAAGGAGCCTGAACCAACGGCGCCGCTATATACCCCATCTTACAAGGGAAATTGTTAGGAGAAGCACACTGATTGAAACCGCCCCACCCTGGCCAGGCACCATAGTAACTATTTGCATGAGTTGTTTTAAGCCTCCACCAACCGGAAGAGTTCGGGAAAGGTTTAAAGGAGACACCGCCTGTACATTGCGAGCCACACGGCAGAGCAGTTCTCCTGGGTTTCCTTACCCTGCTGCTCTCCACCCGGGTGCCCTTTCCCAATAAAATCTCTAGCTTTGTCAGCACATATGTCTCCTCGGACAATTCATTTCCGAGTGTTAGGCAAGAGCCCAGTTTCGGGCCCTGGAAGGGGTCCCTCTTCCTGCAACAAATGGGGACTCTGGTGGGATTCTTCTTCACCGAGACTGACATCCTGACCACTCGGGGTACTCAGGGGCCAGCTTGCCTGCCAATGGACCAGACCCAGCGGCCGCAACTGGGACCCTTTTGTCCCTGGTCTCTTCCTGACGCGGACAACTGGCCAGAGTGCCCCGACCGGTAAGAAACAAGAGACTTTATTGATCTCCCTCCCCTTCCCTCTCTGTCTCCTCTCCTTAACCCTTCCTATCCTTCTGTTTTTTTTCTAGTTCCCTGGTCCTAGACGCAAAAATCTGGTCGAAGGGCCCTCAGCCTGAGTTGAGGATTGGAGACTTATCACTTCCTCTTGGCAGAGAACTCAAATTCTGGTTCTGATTTCTGGTAGGGCCGAGTTCCAGTCCTCCCTTCTCTGAAAGCCCAGGGAAAAGTCCCGTAAGGCCTGGGTATCTGTAGGTGGCAGGAGACGTCTGTAAGGCCACCCCTTTTTGCCCCCTCTCCCGCCTCCTCCCCCTTCTTCTTTCAACCTGGCTTCCTTTCCTCCCTTAAAATCTTTGATGTTACGGAAAGGCTTGGTGGGCTACAGTCCGCAGGTCACAAACAGTATGATATGACTGAGCGACTTCACTTTCACTTTGATGAGGACTGCCGGGTTTATATATGTGTGTTTTAACTCTGTGCTCTGTGTAGTGATTTTTGATGGCCATTTTGCTTTGTCTGGCCACCATGTGGTTTAGACCTGCCGCCATTTGTTAGAACTTTATTTTCTTTCCCTGTGCCTTGAGACCAGGGCTCTTAAAAACACTTATCTAGACCATCTCTAACTCCTGACACTGAAAAAAAAAAATATATATATATATAAATGAGATATGAGCTTTTAGATAAACTCTATTAAGAATAATTATGCTTTAAAAATGTCTGTCTAAAATAGTCTGTCCAAATTGGGGTAACTTAAATTGGGTTGTGCTAAACTAAGTGATAGAAGTTCACTGACTAGCTAGCTCACTTCCAAATAGAGTAAAATTTTAAAACATTTATTACTAAACATTAGTTTCCTCTTACAAAAAAAGCTAAAGAAATTTGGGACTGTTAATGACTAAAAATAAGCTGGCGCAAAAACTTGAATTTGGCTTTTCTCTTTGTTAAAAAGACACACTTTCTTCAGATGTTAAACTGCATTTGACAATAGATCTAAGTTCATTTGCCTCTTAAATGGTCTGTTCTGTATTTGCCTCTGAAATCCCATATTGTTACTTTGGCTGAGTGAATAGCTGTTGTTTCACAGTGACCTATAGTCCCATCTGACTGAGTGCTCAAAAGCTTTCTGATATTTGTTGACAAAACTTCCTAAATCATTCTATGAAGCACTTTTGGCTTCTAGCTAACCTTGGGGTGCTTCAGAGGGCCCCTGAAGCATCCCAAAGAGAGATATTAAACTGTGTTTATTTGGTTGGTTAAATTACATAAAAAGATTATCAAATGAGTAATAAATCTGCTCATATTATAATGTAAGGTAAAGTTACTAATACAGTTATCCTAAAAATTATGGAGTTTTTAACATTCTGATATGTCCTGGTATTTTAATAGAAAACCTGATGACTTCACAAAAATTAGCAAAGAGACTAAATGAACCAGTGAATATGCTTATAACTTTTATGGTTTCTATCTGGAAAATCATGGGTTTAAATCGTATGTTTTCAGAAAGTAGAGAAAATCTTCCTCTCAAACTAATTATGACAATACTTTGGTAAAATTAAATGTTATAAACAAAACAATTATATTTTCTGACTCCTCTAAAAATTGGAAGTTCTTAGGTTTCAAGTAAGTTTATCAAATGAGTTAGGAAGGTTATCTCACAGATACAAAAGTCTCAAAAAAATTTTTGAGACCTTAAAAAGGGAAAAATTCACCTAGATTTGTTAGGCAAAATCTGTGATAAGCCTTTGGTGTGAGTTTCCCAGCCCTGTTTTATTTTAAAAGTTCAGTCTGAGACTCTATAAATGTTTCAGCAAAATAAAAGCCTATAATCAATTATGGTTATAAAAATCATCAGACCAAAATCAGGGAGAACAGACTTATTTCGCTAACAAACTAGCCTTAATTTGGTTATATTTAATAAAAATAAGGGTAACTTTAAGGAGAAAAAGATATTTCAAAATGTTAAATACCAGTTTGTTAATGGAGGTCTGCATCTAGTAAGACTCATCTCTTAGATAGTTCTTTGCTGTTATGTGATGTTAATGTAAAATTTAATTAAATTCTTAAAGAACACCCTAAGTTTGTTTCTGAAGCTTATCTCAATAATCTATCTTTGGATGAAGATCAGATGCCTCATGACCTGCAACCAGGACTGGAAAAAGACATAATTTAAGGGACTGTCTCTAACATGGATGGAAGGACTTTTTTATCAGGAGAAACTACACTACACCAGGATGAGAAGACGACGACATCAGAGGTAGACAGCTTCCCCAAGATGCTGGACCTGGTTGTATGATTATTTATGTTTTCTTGACTTCTTAGACCTTTGCATATAAGTCAAATGCTTTTCTATCATAGGCCTGATCCTATGCTAGTTTTAAAAATCAATCCAATTGTTGGGTTTGTGACCAATTACCCATGTCTAGTTCTGGGTTACCTTGGTAAATTTCTCTATTACCAGACTTTAACTGGTTGGCCCTGAGAAAATTTACTTAAAAAAAAAAATTAAATCATACTAAAGATAATCAGTCTAATAACACTAAAAAAACTGGGCTATGTGCCTTATAGATGGTGCCAACATGTAATTTCCCTGGAAGATAAAGATTCTACAGGGCAGACTAAGTCAGATGACCTGAAGATATACTGGGCTACATCTAATGGAAGTTCTTAACATAAGTCTTACTTGTGACTTTACTAATACTGCTGGCTATGTTATTTGTATTTCCCCTGTTTTACAAAATTGCTGTTTCTTACACTGTCAAATGTGTGTGTGAGGCCTCTAATAATAATATATAGTCCCATATGAGATCGATGATGGTAACAGTGTAACTCTAGATATGGCAAGAAGCAACAAAAAGGAATATTTTCCTGGACCAAAAAGCTAGTAAGACAGGTGGTCCAGAGAATTTTAGATACTGTTTCATGGCCTAGTCCAGTAACAGCACATTGAGTGGCCTGTTTACCTGAAAATGGACACTCTCAACACCGTGGGATAAAATGGTCATGCAGTGCCCCTCTCATAATCGTGGTCAAGTTTATGAGCAAAAAGGGCTCTGCCAACTGAAGACTGACACTCGCCATCTGCATCTATAAAGATTAAATCATGGCCGCTGCAACTGCTGACTTTCAACGCCCCTGAAAGGAGTTCAGGGTAAAAATCAGAAATGAGGCACTCTGTGCTCTGCGAAAAACTGGCAAAACAGGCCATCAGATAGTTAAATTTTTTTCAGAAAAAGATTTTATGAGTCCCAATTCTTGCATCTTCTCATATCTAGAAAAACACAGACGTCATTAATGGTAAAATCTGCTTTGGCTATTAAAAGAAATGAGATTAGGATTTTAATCATACAAGACTCAGATCTACAACTTGAAACTCAGAATACTTCCGATTCAGTGCCTATACTCCAAGCTGGGGCAGTCCTATGCCCCATTTTGACAGAAAGTTATCATAGTCATTGTTGCCTAGTTCCCTAAAATTAAAACTGAGCGGGACTCTGTGGGGTTCTGGAATACAGATCTGCTCTGTGTTCTCCATTTCTTATCTGTAGGATATAAACTTTGTTCAGCCTCCTTGGCCTTCCCTGAATTCCAAAGCATAGATTCAAACAATTGCTAATCAGGGAAGGGAGGGGATACAAAAACAAAAACTATCAAAGGTTGGTACAGCCTCCAGACAGAGTCCTGGTTCCTACTCAAAGAAATATGCATAACCATGTCTTTGAGCCCCGACCCAGGTAAAAGATGGTAACTTCAGACTAAACACAGGATTCTTGGAGCACTGCTCTGTTGCCTCACCACCAACCCATCAGAAGGGGTCACAAACCCTGTAACCCTCACCCCAAATGTTGCCTTCTGTTTCCGGGGACCAGAGATGACCATCCTGTTAGGTTTCATGTTTGGCCCTTGTCTATTTCATCTCTGAGAGGGGCCAACTAAATTGCTGCAACTATAAGGGTAAAAGCTGGTTTCAGATGTAAAAACCCCAACTTAGATCAGGTAGAGAGACTTCTGCTCTGCTAGGCAGGCCTACGCCCATGCACAGCAAAAAGAAATTACAGAAGAAAGAGACCTCCGCCCCAATTCCCAAAAAATATCTTGAGTATGAAGTCTCTCAGGGAGCCTATGTGCTGTGTTTAAAAAAAAAAAAAAAAATTGTCTCAAGATTAATTTGAGTCCTGGTTCCAATAGTCCCTGTGGTTAATAACGCTAATTTCCACCCTGATGGGCCCTCTAATAGTGCTGCTATTAATACTTACTTTTGGTCCATGCATAATAACTAAGCTTGTTGCCTTTGTAAAAGACCATGTCAATACCGTTCAGGTAATGGCACTGAGGCAACAATATCAGGCAGTGCCTCAGAATAGAGAGGAAGATTCCTCTCAAGGGTAAAAAGACAGGGGGGAATGTTAGGACCAAACGGGACAGACTCAGGGGGAGGCTAGGCCGGAGAAAAGCTGAGGCTCTGGGAACTCCCGCAGGCAGTGTAGCTCGACCAATCAGAAAAAATCCCCATAGCCCCGGCCTGCGCCAGACCCGAGCCAATCCAGATAGGGATGCGAGGTTTAAAAGTCCCCCGCGCGCGTATGGTTTAACCAATCAGCTATGCTGTTACAGAAACAACCGTCTGTATAAAAGTATATGTGATTCAGAGCTCAGGGCCTTTGTCAGATTCCACTGTGCTGGATGAAACCTAGGCCCGGGCTCGAGCTTGTAATAAACCCCTTTATGCTTTTGCATTGCTGTGGACATCTTATTCTCTCAGTTTTGGGGACTCGGACTCTGGGCACAACA
>NW_024072011.1:0-6161 GCF_014754425.2 Oryx dammah
GACATCTTATTCTCTCAGTTTTGGGGACTCGGACTCTGGGCACAACATTTGGGGGCTCGTCCGGGATCCCTTTAACTGGGAAGAATAGCACTCTCCCGGTAGAAGGGGTTTCCTCACTTGGAGGAAAGCTATCTGAACACCGGTGTTAAGTCTGGTTAGCCAGTGTAAGACCGAGGCCCAGCTTACGCGCTGGAAGGCAGCTGGCTCTGGTGAGAAGAGAGCTCTTGTCAGGCTTAATCAGGGGCAAATTAGTCGTCTTAGCCAGCGTAAGGCCGAGGCCCGGCATCGTGCTGGGAAGGCGGCTGGCTCTGTGAACGCCTTGTTGGTAAGATAACCTAGAGGGATAGGAGGGTTCAGGGGGCCCAGGAAGACCTAGTACTGCTCTCGGCCGAGGTTTGTCTCTCCTCTGTTTGTCGCATCTTTGTGTGTGCCGGCGTTGTCACTGCTCTCTGTGTGTTCGTTTTGTCTCCTGTGTTCTATCCTGTAATCATGGGGCAAGAGACTTCCACTCCGTTGTCCCTTATGACTGACCATTTTTCTGATTTTAAGTCTAGCGCACAGGATCTATCGGTGCTGGTGAAGAAGAACAAACTAATAACTTTTTTGCAGCACAGAATGGCCGACCTTCCATGTAGGCTGGCCCTCAGAAGGCACCTTTGACTTGGGAACTGTACACCAAGTCCGAGATATCGTCTTCCGACCGCGGATTGGACACCCTGACCAAGCCCCCCCTCCTTGGGTAAAACCTTTTTGCCTCAACAGGGATTTTCTACCCCTCAGGTGTTGGCGACACATGTAAGAAAAAAAACCCAAAGAATCTCAAGGAGCCTGAACCAACGGCGCCGCTATATACCCCATCTTACAAGGGAAATTGTTAGGAGAAGCACACTGATTGAAACCGCCCCACCCTGGCCAGGCACCATAGTAACTATTTGCATGAGTTGTTTTAAGCCTCCACCAACCGGAAGAGTTCGGGAAAGGTTTAAAGGAGACACCGCCTGTACATTGCGAGCCACACGGCAGAGCAGTTCTCCTGGGTTTCCTTACCCTGCTGCTCTCCACCCGGGTGCCCTTTCCCAATAAAATCTCTAGCTTTGTCAGCACATATGTCTCCTCGGACAATTCATTTCCGAGTGTTAGGCAAGAGCCCAGTTTCGGGCCCTGGAAGGGGTCCCTCTTCCTGCAACAAATGGGGACTCTGGTGGGATTCTTCTTCACCGAGACTGACATCCTGACCACTCGGGGTACTCAGGGGCCAGCTTGCCTGCCAATGGACCAGACCCAGCGGCCGCAACTGGGACCCTTTTGTCCCTGGTCTCTTCCTGACGCGGACAACTGGCCAGAGTGCCCCGACCGGTAAGAAACAAGAGACTTTATTGATCTCCCTCCCCTTCCCTCTCTGTCTCCTCTCCTTAACCCTTCCTATCCTTCTGTTTTTTTTCTAGTTCCCTGGTCCTAGACGCAAAAATCTGGTCGAAGGGCCCTCAGCCTGAGTTGAGGATTGGAGACTTATCACTTCCTCTTGGCAGAGAACTCAAATTCTGGTTCTGATTTCTGGTAGGGCCGAGTTCCAGTCCTCCCTTCTCTGAAAGCCCAGGGAAAAGTCCCGTAAGGCCTGGGTATCTGTAGGTGGCAGGAGACGTCTGTAAGGCCACCCCTTTTTGCCCCCTCTCCCGCCTCCTCCCCCTTCTTCTTTCAACCTGGCTTCCTTTCCTCCCTTAAAATCTTTGATGTTACGGAAAGGCTTGGTGGGCTACAGTCCGCAGGTCACAAACAGTATGATATGACTGAGCGACTTCACTTTCACTTTGATGAGGACTGCCGGGTTTATATATGTGTGTTTTAACTCTGTGCTCTGTGTAGTGATTTTTGATGGCCATTTTGCTTTGTCTGGCCACCATGTGGTTTAGACCTGCCGCCATTTGTTAGAACTTTATTTTCTTTCCCTGTGCCTTGAGACCAGGGCTCTTAAAAACACTTATCTAGACCATCTCTAACTCCTGACACTGAAAAAAAAAAATATATATATATATAAATGAGATATGAGCTTTTAGATAAACTCTATTAAGAATAATTATGCTTTAAAAATGTCTGTCTAAAATAGTCTGTCCAAATTGGGGTAACTTAAATTGGGTTGTGCTAAACTAAGTGATAGAAGTTCACTGACTAGCTAGCTCACTTCCAAATAGAGTAAAATTTTAAAACATTTATTACTAAACATTAGTTTCCTCTTACAAAAAAAGCTAAAGAAATTTGGGACTGTTAATGACTAAAAATAAGCTGGCGCAAAAACTTGAATTTGGCTTTTCTCTTTGTTAAAAAGACACACTTTCTTCAGATGTTAAACTGCATTTGACAATAGATCTAAGTTCATTTGCCTCTTAAATGGTCTGTTCTGTATTTGCCTCTGAAATCCCATATTGTTACTTTGGCTGAGTGAATAGCTGTTGTTTCACAGTGACCTATAGTCCCATCTGACTGAGTGCTCAAAAGCTTTCTGATATTTGTTGACAAAACTTCCTAAATCATTCTATGAAGCACTTTTGGCTTCTAGCTAACCTTGGGGTGCTTCAGAGGGCCCCTGAAGCATCCCAAAGAGAGATATTAAACTGTGTTTATTTGGTTGGTTAAATTACATAAAAAGATTATCAAATGAGTAATAAATCTGCTCATATTATAATGTAAGGTAAAGTTACTAATACAGTTATCCTAAAAATTATGGAGTTTTTAACATTCTGATATGTCCTGGTATTTTAATAGAAAACCTGATGACTTCACAAAAATTAGCAAAGAGACTAAATGAACCAGTGAATATGCTTATAACTTTTATGGTTTCTATCTGGAAAATCATGGGTTTAAATCGTATGTTTTCAGAAAGTAGAGAAAATCTTCCTCTCAAACTAATTATGACAATACTTTGGTAAAATTAAATGTTATAAACAAAACAATTATATTTTCTGACTCCTCTAAAAATTGGAAGTTCTTAGGTTTCAAGTAAGTTTATCAAATGAGTTAGGAAGGTTATCTCACAGATACAAAAGTCTCAAAAAAATTTTTGAGACCTTAAAAAGGGAAAAATTCACCTAGATTTGTTAGGCAAAATCTGTGATAAGCCTTTGGTGTGAGTTTCCCAGCCCTGTTTTATTTTAAAAGTTCAGTCTGAGACTCTATAAATGTTTCAGCAAAATAAAAGCCTATAATCAATTATGGTTATAAAAATCATCAGACCAAAATCAGGGAGAACAGACTTATTTCGCTAACAAACTAGCCTTAATTTGGTTATATTTAATAAAAATAAGGGTAACTTTAAGGAGAAAAAGATATTTCAAAATGTTAAATACCAGTTTGTTAATGGAGGTCTGCATCTAGTAAGACTCATCTCTTAGATAGTTCTTTGCTGTTATGTGATGTTAATGTAAAATTTAATTAAATTCTTAAAGAACACCCTAAGTTTGTTTCTGAAGCTTATCTCAATAATCTATCTTTGGATGAAGATCAGATGCCTCATGACCTGCAACCAGGACTGGAAAAAGACATAATTTAAGGGACTGTCTCTAACATGGATGGAAGGACTTTTTTATCAGGAGAAACTACACTACACCAGGATGAGAAGACGACGACATCAGAGGTAGACAGCTTCCCCAAGATGCTGGACCTGGTTGTATGATTATTTATGTTTTCTTGACTTCTTAGACCTTTGCATATAAGTCAAATGCTTTTCTATCATAGGCCTGATCCTATGCTAGTTTTAAAAATCAATCCAATTGTTGGGTTTGTGACCAATTACCCATGTCTAGTTCTGGGTTACCTTGGTAAATTTCTCTATTACCAGACTTTAACTGGTTGGCCCTGAGAAAATTTACTTAAAAAAAAAAATTAAATCATACTAAAGATAATCAGTCTAATAACACTAAAAAAACTGGGCTATGTGCCTTATAGATGGTGCCAACATGTAATTTCCCTGGAAGATAAAGATTCTACAGGGCAGACTAAGTCAGATGACCTGAAGATATACTGGGCTACATCTAATGGAAGTTCTTAACATAAGTCTTACTTGTGACTTTACTAATACTGCTGGCTATGTTATTTGTATTTCCCCTGTTTTACAAAATTGCTGTTTCTTACACTGTCAAATGTGTGTGTGAGGCCTCTAATAATAATATATAGTCCCATATGAGATCGATGATGGTAACAGTGTAACTCTAGATATGGCAAGAAGCAACAAAAAGGAATATTTTCCTGGACCAAAAAGCTAGTAAGACAGGTGGTCCAGAGAATTTTAGATACTGTTTCATGGCCTAGTCCAGTAACAGCACATTGAGTGGCCTGTTTACCTGAAAATGGACACTCTCAACACCGTGGGATAAAATGGTCATGCAGTGCCCCTCTCATAATCGTGGTCAAGTTTATGAGCAAAAAGGGCTCTGCCAACTGAAGACTGACACTCGCCATCTGCATCTATAAAGATTAAATCATGGCCGCTGCAACTGCTGACTTTCAACGCCCCTGAAAGGAGTTCAGGGTAAAAATCAGAAATGAGGCACTCTGTGCTCTGCGAAAAACTGGCAAAACAGGCCATCAGATAGTTAAATTTTTTTCAGAAAAAGATTTTATGAGTCCCAATTCTTGCATCTTCTCATATCTAGAAAAACACAGACGTCATTAATGGTAAAATCTGCTTTGGCTATTAAAAGAAATGAGATTAGGATTTTAATCATACAAGACTCAGATCTACAACTTGAAACTCAGAATACTTCCGATTCAGTGCCTATACTCCAAGCTGGGGCAGTCCTATGCCCCATTTTGACAGAAAGTTATCATAGTCATTGTTGCCTAGTTCCCTAAAATTAAAACTGAGCGGGACTCTGTGGGGTTCTGGAATACAGATCTGCTCTGTGTTCTCCATTTCTTATCTGTAGGATATAAACTTTGTTCAGCCTCCTTGGCCTTCCCTGAATTCCAAAGCATAGATTCAAACAATTGCTAATCAGGGAAGGGAGGGGATACAAAAACAAAAACTATCAAAGGTTGGTACAGCCTCCAGACAGAGTCCTGGTTCCTACTCAAAGAAATATGCATAACCATGTCTTTGAGCCCCGACCCAGGTAAAAGATGGTAACTTCAGACTAAACACAGGATTCTTGGAGCACTGCTCTGTTGCCTCACCACCAACCCATCAGAAGGGGTCACAAACCCTGTAACCCTCACCCCAAATGTTGCCTTCTGTTTCCGGGGACCAGAGATGACCATCCTGTTAGGTTTCATGTTTGGCCCTTGTCTATTTCATCTCTGAGAGGGGCCAACTAAATTGCTGCAACTATAAGGGTAAAAGCTGGTTTCAGATGTAAAAACCCCAACTTAGATCAGGTAGAGAGACTTCTGCTCTGCTAGGCAGGCCTACGCCCATGCACAGCAAAAAGAAATTACAGAAGAAAGAGACCTCCGCCCCAATTCCCAAAAAATATCTTGAGTATGAAGTCTCTCAGGGAGCCTATGTGCTGTGTTTAAAAAAAAAAAAAAAATTGTCTCAAGATTAATTTGAGTCCTGGTTCCAATAGTCCCTGTGGTTAATAACGCTAATTTCCACCCTGATGGGCCCTCTAATAGTGCTGCTATTAATACTTACTTTTGGTCCATGCATAATAACTAAGCTTGTTGCCTTTGTAAAAGACCATGTCAATACCGTTCAGGTAATGGCACTGAGGCAACAATATCAGGCAGTGCCTCAGAATAGAGAGGAAGATTCCTCTCAAGGGTAAAAAGACAGGGGGGAATGTTAGGACCAAACGGGACAGACTCAGGGGGAGGCTAGGCCGGAGAAAAGCTGAGGCTCTGGGAACTCCCGCAGGCAGTGTAGCTCGACCAATCAGAAAAAATCCCCATAGCCCCGGCCTGCGCCAGACCCGAGCCAATCCAGATAGGGATGCGAGGTTTAAAAGTCCCCCGCGCGCGTATGGTTTAACCAATCAGCTATGCTGTTACAGAAACAACCGTCTGTATAAAAGTATATGTGATTCAGAGCTCAGGGCCTTTGTCAGATTCCACTGTGCTGGATGAAACCTAGGCCCGGGCTCGAGCTTGTAATAAACCCCTTTATGCTTTTGCATTGCTGTGGACATCTTATTCTCTCAGTTTTGGGGACTCGGACTCTGGGCACAACA